>NC_047513.1:31385049-31416271 GCF_902827115.2 Pseudochaenichthys georgianus | reverse complement strand
CACCACACACACACACACCACACACACACACCACACACACACACACACACCAACACACACCACCCAAACACACACACCACACACACAACACACACCACACACCACAACACACACACACACACACCAAACACACACCACACACACACACACACACCACACACACACACACACACACATACCATGTATACATCACTTCAGGGGACATTACATTGACTTACATGCATTTCCTGGAGACTTATCCTAACCTTAACCATAACCAACACATGCCTAAACCTAACCAAGTTCTTCACCCCTCATGGGGACCTCCATTTTGTCCCCATAAGGGAGGGCGAGTCCCCGCACGTTGACTATGTAAACAGATGTAGGTCCCCACAAGTATAGTAATGCTAGTCCACACACACACACACCACACACACAACACACATTTCCTGCTCTCTTCCTAAAAAGGACCATGCAATTTATTATTTATTGTGCGTTTGTTAATTTGTTTAAATGATTATGTTAAGAGGTGGTTAACCGGTTTACGTTTGGGTCGGATTTTTTATGCTGACAATGTGGTTTGAGGTAATTGCGTCACCTGTTGACGGTAAGCCTGTGGGAAGGGCTATGGGGTCAACCGACTAGGCCAGTGTTTTCATACGGACAATAGAACCCCGTCACAGATATACTCAATCAAACAGAGTGGTGCAGCTATGAGTCCTAAAGAGTTAGCGTTTTAGCACTTCAATTGCTTTTGTAACATGTTTTTGGTTAGAAGCCCTGAATAAGATCTGTGGTTAACACAAGCCTACGACATTTTCACAATTTGTTTGAGGTGGTGAATTTCTGAAGCGTGTTTGTGTCTTTAAAAACAGCAGTTGCTAACCAACGACTGAATGAGACTACTAAACGTATTCATGTCGAACATTCACTGCCTTTAGCTTGCGACCTTGACGTAGTTTGTTTATAGACTTAACATTAACTTTCTACTTCTGAATATCACATGTTCACTTAAAAAATCAGAAAGTGATTTTAATATGTGGAGATTATCCTATCAGTATCTAAATGTTTGTTTGACACAAAGATTATTTTCTGCAGTAGAGCCAATTCCAAAATCCAATGGAAAACTACCATTGATTTTGATCAAGGGAGCCCTTAGCCGCTTTCACACCAAGTACTTTGCCGTTCTTAGTTCCCAGCACTTAGTACCCCCATGGAACTAAGAGTAGATCGCGTTCACACCGGAATAAATTCCCCGAGGGAAGATTACGCAAATGAAGCCGCTGACGTCACTTCTTCTTCTTCTGCTTCACGGCGTATACTGCCACTCGGAGTCCCCGGCCGGAAGTCCCCGGAGTTGGGGACTGGCTTCAGTAAAAGCTGCTGGGACTCCCAGCAGCTTCTACAGAAGCCTTCCGAGTAAATCGCCAGAACACCGACACCTCCTCATCTCCACCGCTCCCATGTTTTATTTTGTGTTGCCATAAGTTATTCTCTCTCCGTTGGTGCGCGGGCTAATGCTAATGCTAATAATGCTAATGCCAGCAAATACAATGGCGGCTTAAAAAAACTCAGAAATGGGTACTTTTTTCTCCACAGGATAGTAGCACCTCTCTAGTAGGCACTACACATGAGGGTAAAAGTTCTATGACCTAAGTTCTCTTTTTTGGTGTGAACGCAAAATTCCAGGCACCAACGGAACTAAATGGGAAAAGTACTCCGGTGTGAAAGCGCCTCATGCTATGCTAACTTTTGTGTTTGCCTTCAACAATACGTCTGCAAGTGTTCCTAATAGAGTAAATGTTGTTGAAGGGCATTTCTTCTTCTCTCTAAACCCTATAGGTTTCTTCTGAAAGCTTGAACTTTCCTCCCAGTGGCCATCAAACTCTAAAACTCTTTACCCCTCAGTAAAGGGACCTGAGAACTTCCACACCACCACTATATGCAATATAAATACCGTTACCATCATTACAAAGCACTCGCTGCTGTATAACCTGTGCAATATTATTATTATTATTAATATGTTTTATGAATAACCTGCAATTACGTATCTGTCACTACGTTATTTTAACACATTCCTTCCGGATAAATAAAGTCCTGTCTTATCTTATCTTGACTGCCTTTTCTACAAGTCTTCTTTATAAAGTCTACATACTAAGGAATCGAATCGGCACATAGGGGGCGGCGTGTGGTGTGTGGCGTGGTGGTCTAGTGCGTTGGTGTTGGGATCAGGTTCAAAACCCCCACTGCAGGCAACATGTCGTTGTGTCCCTGAGACACTTCACCCCAAATTGCTCCTGTGGGGATTGCCCACAGTATTGAGTATGTAAGTCTCAATACCTTTGATGTTTCCCTGAGCCTTGGGACACTTTGGTCTGCACTATAGTGACTTTAGACAACCCTACAAATATTGCTTTGGCTTTTAATCCATGGCAAAATAACACCATGACTGTAAACTGCTGTTCCTCCTCCAACACTCTACCTAATGTACAAACTGATTGCCGTAATAAAAGAGGTCCAAATACTGACAAAGTGACACCACAAAAATCTATCTTCCAATTATTGATGATTGAACATCTGCAGGCTAGAATTTGGAGAGAATAGTTAATGTTCAGAGTATTGATTGGCGCTGTGATTCTGACCTTCAGAGCTGCGTGTGCCGCGCTGCACAAATCCAATCTCGCCACTTTTTTTGTAATTACGAGCTGACATTATCCCCTACATTAAAGTTTCATGACCTGGGGACGAAGGCATGCCACTGGAAAATAAATCAGCCAAGTCAATATAAGAATGAAGCAGTTAATCGATGTTCTTAAAACTTTTGATTAAGTTCGCTCCAAGCAACTTTTAAATGTACATAACGTTTTCACTGACGGTTCATCATTAAAAACGATTGTCCACTCAAATCTCAGCAATTGTAATCAGGGCTGCCGCTTGCGGACAGGCAAGGCAGGTGTTAGGGATTAATTAAAGACCTTTCGGCCTGTTGACGTTTTACGACCGACCCGTAAGTCTGTTATCTGTCTTAGGGAACATTACCGGTTTATGACCGGTCAACTCTCGGTCACAAGAGCCATAGAGTCAGATGAGTGATTCAGTGTCTCCAGGTGCTCACGGATACCTTCCCCCAATATGCTGATTAGCTCTCGGTAAACTAGTTAAAGGACTACCAAGATGCGAGGCTGATCAGAATTGACATGACAACCCGCCCCGTGCAGTCAGAACTTTCTGCTGCTGTGACTTGTGATATGAATTCTCGGGCCGAATAAACTGCCAGTGTTTGACATCAGAACTCCTGCTCGTCCCCGTGTCTCTCTGAGTCCTGACTCTCCATTGCTACAGAAGTTTCCCTTACAGCAGGCAACTGCTTGGGGCCCCGGACCAGAAGGGGGCCCCCAAAGAAGGTAGATTAAGAAGGTCCACAGCAGCGACACATGAAACACCCTTTAATTTACTGCAACGACATGTCGGGAAACCATGCATAGCGCGGCGTAAAATGCTGCTTCTTAACGGAGCGTCCACACTACAGCTTCAAAAAAAGCTTGGAGCTGGGCGTGTTTGGAGCTTGGGGATTTTATTCAAGCAATGCGACCAACAACCAATCACATGAATCTCCTGCCCCCGACATACAAAGCAAAAACCCCCGGGGATTTTATGGGAGCAATATATATATAAACTCCCCAAACAGGCGAAAACCTACCCGTTTCACCCACTGTCTCTGCCACCTCCCTCCATGCCTGGTTCCTCCGGTTTGTATCCCGGTAGGTGAAGAGGGTCTGGTCATACAAAACAGGATGATTTGCTACGGCGATAGTTAGTTTCTCCTCCAACTTTTTTTGAAATATAGAAATGAACGGCGGGATATCTCTCCCAGCTTAGACGCGGTTTGATTGGCTACGGCTTGAGCTGTCAGATTTTCCGAAACGGGATTTGATTGGCTGGCGCTGGCTACTCCGGCGTCTCCGGCGTCAGAAGTTGAACATTGTTTACATTGTTCAACTTCAGACGGCGGAGACGGACCGCTCTGCTACCCACAATTCAGTTAGGCGAAAAGCGAGGCAACGTGACGTCACCCCATTGAAAGTGAATGGGCAGATTGGAGTTGTCGACGCTTCCGACGCTGTCGACGCTGTAGTGTGGACGGGCCGTAAGTGTCGTTGCCGTGCTCCGCTGGGGGGGGGGGGGGGGGGGTGGTGATGAAAAGCTGGTGTGAGGGGCCCCCAGTGAATGTTTGCCTAGGGCCCCCCACAGACTCTTGAATCGGCACTGATTGTAATAATAATAATAATAGATAGGGACCCAAGGCCGCTTTACATGGTGAACAAAAAAAAGGGCAAATAATAAAGTAAAAAATATTTAAAAAACTCTAGGCAAGAAGACATAAATGTTCAACAAAAATGTAAACATAAATCAAATTACATATATAAACCTAATAAATAAAAAATTACAATGTCCAATAAAAAAAATATATTCGTATAAAAATGTCCAGTAAAATGTAAATAAACATTCACAATGTACTATAGTATATAACAAGTAGGTAATAATATATCTAGTGGTGTTTAGTGGGGTAATTAGGCCTTGTAACTAATTCACCATGATCTTGCTTGAAGTGAATATATCTGCACTTTCCTTGTTTTTCAGAGTTTGATTGGTTATGGTTTTTGCAGTTATCGCACGTGGCTTTGGGAAAAAAGGGTCAAAATGATATGTGATGTAATGTAATGCTGAATGGCACCATTTAAAAGGGTTTTTTCTGCTGATGGTAAAGTAAGTGCTGCTATGAACTCACATCACTATAACTGTTTCTACATCAAAACCCTGTTTTTCATTTCAAGGTCCATAATGGATTCATATTTTCCTACAATATCATATTCCAGTGGATGCACTTGAAGCAAAACACCATGGCAACGAACCCCAACTCCATCACCACCACAGATCTTTGCCAAAAGCAAAAAGCATCACTTTAACTCGAGCTCTCTTTCCATGGCCTTTACTCCGAGTTTCACCATGCTGTCTGTTCCTCCCCACACACTCCATTCCCACCATCCCCCTTCACACTCACACACACACACACACACACACACACACACACCACACACACACACACACACACACACACACACACACACACACACACACACACACACACACACACACACGCTCTCTCTCTGCCAGCAGCCATCACTCCTGTATGTTCAGCTGGTCCGTCAGGTTTCCATCTGCTGAACCTAAGACAGCATGCAAATCTCCACCAGAGAGCTGTTGTATTAAAACATGAATTCATCTGCATGCAAACACTGGCTCTTAGGGGCTGTTGTCGTCCATTGGTAGCACTTATACCTACAGAAGGTAATGCACTTTCATTTGTATGTAACCCTAGGTATCATGAGCTGCCTTTTAGGAAACCAGGTGACATTTGCAACCAATAGTCAAGTGTTGTTATTCAAATCTAACTTAGAATTAACTAAGGTAATTTATTATCGCTAAAAATAACTTTTCCTTACTGCCAGCTTCATATTTTCTTCCGTGTCTTACTAAGTTGTTTCACTTTCAATAAAACGTGTTAATTCATTCCTTCATGTCGTTCTTACACTGCTCCTCATTGCATCTAACATTAATTTAATAACTGCAATTCCTTTGCACACTTGTATAATTTAAATAACATATTGTAAATAGTAGGTTGGACTGTAATAGTGTAAACTAACTTCCATTCTGTTTTTGATAGAAATATAGAAATAAATAACTATGGATGTCTACAGTATCTTTCACATGCAATACCTTGCTACTGTGACAAAACTACATTTCTCCTATTGGGATCAACACATTGCATTTTTTCTAAATCTATTCTAAAACTTAAGTGTTGGGAAAATACTGAATGTACTCTTTCAAGGATAGGTGCACATGACAGGATGTATGATTACCTAGAAGAGCATCAGGACTGTTTGAGGCATGTGATAGCGATGTGATTAACATGATTCAGCTAAACATATGACAAGCATGCTCATTTCTGACGTGGAGCTAATCTGAAGTAAACATTGAATACTGCTTTCTATTCCTCCATCTTGAGACTGTGTGACTCCCTCTCTTGGATATCAGCATGTGAAGGACACTGCTCAGGAACTAGTTGATGCTCTGTATGTGATGACTACTTCCCTTCTGGAGAGGATCACAGACACATGGATCCTGAGGTTGAAGCTCAAGCCGGGGACGAGTGAGATTTTTCTAACATTAAGCAAGGAGTTTTGTTGCATAAACTAGGACAGTACATGACAAATAAAAACAAGATACTTTTAGGAGAGGGGATCCACCAAAGGGCTGTTTGTCTGAAATGAACTCATGTGTTGCCTTGTGTTTTGACCCAAACTACGACCTTTTCCTAAACCTAAACAAGTCATTTTGTTTCCTCAACAGGTTCTGCACTGCAGGACCTATCAATCGTACCCCCATCCTGCAAATTGAGGAAACGACCCGTATGATTGACAGCCGCCCTTCAAAAACATGGCTTTTATCCAATGGCTGTTCAGAAAGCAAGGAAAGGTTATCACTAGTGCCTGTGTCAGATGTCAATCAATCAGCATTTACCAGAGATACACAGGATCGAGACTCACAAGAAACGCCTGGCTCATAAGGAGAATCCACAATGTATGGATACATTACTGTTAAAGCCAAATGATGATAAGAAAACCAACAAGGTGCAGCTGATATAAGGAGCCTTTACCAAACTGTGCAGCACTCGCAGTCGTACAGGTCACCAGATGGTTGTGGTTTGCTAGATCCGGTCTTTTTGCCAGACTTACAGATTTAGATTTAAAGTTGTTGATGCATACAAGCAAAATATCCAATACAAATGGTGTTGTTTTTGCTTTATTTGATAATTGTATTTTGGTAAAGCCCCTGTCACACTGACACCAGATGGACACACGAATATGGAATTGTGAATTTCGCACGAAGATGGCCCCGAACTTGGTCAACAGCCAAGCAACAGCCGAAGCAAGTACGATGCCTACAGAAGGCCACACGATGGCACCCGAACCATACACTCCGTCATGTTGTTTCCATAGCAACAACAACTTCCTGTCAACAGCGTAAACTGGCCTTAAAAATAAAAGCATCTAAATAAAACAGTTAAACTAAATTACATTTAAGACATACGAAAACAATGTAATATCCTTTTCAGTTTCACAGAACACAAATTGGGTTATTTAAATTAATATGTTTACATGATTTTGTTGTGCAATAAATGCAATCTTGATGTCATCGTACTTTAATACGATGGCTACACGACGGCATTGCGAGGGCTTCACGTCGTCGTGTTGCCTTCCTAAGACAATCGGGCAGCTTCTTGTTTCCTTCATATTGTCTTTGTGAGGCGAGAAATGCCCGATGATCAGAGGAAGTAAAGACGAAGATGACACGATTTGACAAGATGCCGTCACGATGGCCTTACGAAGGGCAAAGTGGACACACCAATTAAACACGAAAAGGAACCTTCGGCAATTTCTTGGCTTACCAAAGATTTTGCCACCGCTCACGAAGTTGCTGCCGGAGCCTGAGAAACTCCACCAGCGGTCATACGATGGCTTAAGATGCCCTCACGAATGGCCCGATGTTGCTACGATCAGAGGCGAATTTGAACATTTCCTTTATCGTGTGTCCATCTGGTGTCAATTTCGGGACAGTGTGACGCGGGCTTAAAGAAAACACATGCAAAAATCCATCCGGACCGAGTATAGTATTAACTGGAGTTTTCTTCTACTGTACATTTTACATTTCAAATGTGTTATTCCTTGCACTCTTAATGTAAATAATGTCCTACTTTTAAATTGTGTTAGCTGTAGTTTGGCCCTTCAAAGTGTTCATTTGACTTTCACTAGAAACATGTATACTTTACTTTTTTTGTTCAGTTTTCATTTCTATTTTGAGAAACAAAATATATATGTTTTTT
This sequence comes from Pseudochaenichthys georgianus, assembly GCF_902827115.2. Lineage (NCBI taxonomy): Eukaryota > Metazoa > Chordata > Actinopteri > Perciformes > Channichthyidae > Pseudochaenichthys > Pseudochaenichthys georgianus. The sequence goes on along the minus strand of NC_047513.1, from coordinate 31,408,347 downwards.
AGTCTAAATTGATGAAATAGTGGAATAAATAATATAATGTGCAAGACCTTGTTTTAACCTGATGCTGTAACCCCATTTGGGATCAATAAAGAACATCTTATCTTACATTAAAGTTAGTTTCCCTTACCTGCATAGTGTAAACAAATCAACATGTAGTAAAGCATTGTGATTTATACCGATAAGTTTTATTTTTAAGGTTTGGTTATCTTATACATTATAACGAGATCTAAACTACCTCTTATCATCACGGTAACATGTCGCACATTTTCCCACACACACTCTTTGTCACACACTCTTTGTCACACACACTAGCCTCATCCCAATACCCCTCCTCGGGCCCTTATCACTTCTCTTATTTTTAATTTCCTCGCTCCTCGGTCTCGGTCTCACCGGAAGTTGATTTGTCTGCGCCATCTTGAGTAGCGTCCCAATGGCCTTATTTTTGCCGGAGGACCGAGAAGCGAGGAGCAAGGAGCGATAATAGAGGAGCTTTAACCGAGGAACCACCAGACCATCCTCCTGTGAAATCCTCAGACACTCGCCCCGCCCCCTTCCTGTGTATCGCTCACTGATTGGACGATGCAGCGCATGCACTGATCTGATGCTTCTTGACATGAGAGCAGTTTCTCAGCGGAGTGAAGAAAATACATGAACCTCACGAGAGTCCCTCCTCAGTTTATACCGTGTTTTGTTTCAATTCATGTTTCATTTAGTTACAAATATGTGATATATCTGAACAACAAAGTGGACAAAAATCATTTTATTCATTTTTTGGAAACATTTTCATGATCGCTTTTTTCGTTTTACATTGTCATTTATTGTCATTGCCATTCAGTCAGTCATTAGTGCTATTAAAATGTTAATGTGCTACATATCCACACAAACAAACAAAGTGTGCAATCCAATGAATGTTAATCTAACTGGGTTTTGATAGATAACATATCTCTTTATCTTCTCTCAAGTATTTTATTTCTATTGGGCACTCTAATCAATATTAATCAAACTATTGTTCGTTTATACATTTTAAGAATGGCGTTTATCTTTTTTGAGAATTTATTTTATTTAATGTATTGGGGTCTACAACAGATGATACAAATGTTTGTGTCAGTAAATGTGTACTAACAGAGGCGGGGGCGTTTGTGAAAATAACGGGGACAGAGCTGGCTGCTGTCAGACGATCAGCTGTGCAGCGTCATCAAACGGACGTCGCTTCACGTGACGCTCCGGAGGAAAGGACGTCCCATTGCTCTTAAAACTCATTTCCCTGCTTTTGTGGTTTCCTTGCATCTCTCCATGCTTCCCTGGTGGGAGGGACTAGTCGCAGGGAAACGACGCAAGTGAGGGAAGCAAGGAATCCATTTAACCGAAGTGAGAAGGGCCCCTCGACTCCTCTTTTCTCCTCCTCCGGGACTTGACCCGGAAATCGATCAAAACACGCCATTTTGAAGGACTTCCAAATAGCTGAAATTCACACGGAGGAGTCGAGGAGGGGTGAGGGAGGAGGGGTGAGGGAGGATAAACGAGAGCAGAATACACGGAAGTGTTTTCACCACTTGCGTATAAAAGCCCCGCCCCCACCTTCACAGCTGGTCGATTTCAACACAGGAAAACCACTGGAAGATGAGTGGAAAAGCGTCACATAAATGTATAAGTGCTCACAGCTCCGTGGGAATTATTATGTGCAATTCATTTCTAAAAGGCTTTCACATTACTATAATTATATTTTTATTTAAATGTAGGCTACCTTTTACACCAAAACGGAACACAAAAGCAGGACCAACCATCATACATTGAATTCCTTGACTAACAAGAGAAAGATTCATTCATTTAAATAAATATTTAACCAGAAATGGGCCGGTTCTAAGGGTTATCCAGTTCAGCCCGACGAGAGGGGATACAGCTGTGCACATGTCATCATTTAAGAATGACGTTTGAGTGAATGAGGACATCCCAATTAATACCTGAGGACTCCTCTGTCCTCTCGTCACCTCCTCGTGTCTCTCGCTCGCATCTTACGGAGGCGGAGCTAAGACGCAAGGAAGGGATGCGAGTGAGGGAAAGGAGGAGTCGAGGAGGGGTATTGGGATGAGGCTACACTCTTTGTCAGTACTTTTCCCACTTTTCCAGAACTAAAATTAGTCCATGAGAACCTTTTTACCCCCTTTTCCGTCCCTGCTTCCATGAGAGAAAAAGGTTCCTATTTCTGATGGCTGGATTGCAAACCACGCCCCGTAAAACTAAAACTAAAAATGTGTGAAGCCGCCATTTTATTATCCTCGCATTAGCATTATTAGCATTAGCATTAGTCCATCGCACAAAACGCAGAGAGACTTGTGGCAAAACAAAAGAAAACAGAAGCTGGGAGTCCCAGCAGCTTCTACTGAAGCCAGTCCCCAACTCCGAGGACTTCCGGCCGGGGACTTCGGGTGGCAGTATACGCCGCGAAGTTGTTTGCGGCCTGCCAGTAAACCCAAAGCAGCAGAAGAAGAAGAAGTGACGTCAGCGGCTTCATTCCTAATCCTTCCCCAGGAACGTATTCCGGTGTGAACGCGATCTGTTCTTAGTTCATTAGAACTAAAGAGTTCTCAAGTACTGAAAAGTGCTGCGGTGTGAAAGCGCCTAATGTCAAGTAACCCTTAGGGAAATAATACATGTATCATGTTTGTTCGTATAGTGGGTGGAAATCGCCCTTGGCTGTCCTCTGTGTTCCACGCTCAAAACAAGATATCGGCTTTTAAAACAGGGTCAATCTATGTTGTTCCTGTGTGCAGATAGAAAACATATTTACCTGCTGATGTGTTTGTTTGAACGAACCGTAGGCATATCTCGTGTTTTAATTACGAAATTGGCAAATGGACTTCAATCACACACTCTTTGTAAGAAAACATAATACATTGATATATTTATAGTCAATGCGCTGGCAACAACACAGTTCCCAACACTTCAGTATCCACAGGCCAAGACAAAACATTCAGAGTGCTTTTTTTAGACGAATAATGGCCGACACAAATTATATTTTACAGGCGCTTTAAAGGAGGATGTATTGTACGTTTTGGCACTTTGAATAAATCAGCCACATGCTATGTAACGGCCTCAGGGGCGAGAGAAGTAAGAGGTAACCTACGGGACCAACAGGTCTCAAGAGTCACTGCAGGTAACCTCCATCATCCTATCAGAGAGCAGCACAGCTGGAAATGAGCCGTATTAAGAAGGGGGACTACAAATATACTCATTTTATGGACTTGTATATACCCCGGGATATTATAGGGCGAATTCAGGAAAGTAGACTCCATCAATGAGTCACTATTAGGGTTCAAAAGCCCGATCATGCCTTTTGGGGGCGTTCCCTTGCCTGTAGTGTTTTATATACCTTTTGCAAATGGTCTCCCAAGTCTAAAATCCCTGTGTCCACTCCAGAGGGACGTTCTCTCAGAAAACAGCACGATATGTCCTCTTTAAATTCCCCTCTTAATGCAAGCTGGGTTGACAGTGGACAGAAATCTATTTTCCACCTACATCCAGTGAGTGAAGAGCAGAGTTGGGTGTAACGCGTTACAAAGTAACGCGTTACTGTAATAATATTACTTTGTCGGTAACGGAGTAGTGTAACGCACTACTTTTATAATTCAGTAATCACACTACAGTTACTAACATTGCCCCGACACGCGTTACTTCGTTACTTTCTAAAATCAGTCATAATCAAACCTCAACAAACACCTGCAAAGAACACATGCTAGGTGAAGCTAACGCACATAGCTGTTGTTTATTTATATCACACACGTAGTCTGTTCTTCTTCTCTGTTTTCCGGTTGTTGCCTGTTTTGAATGACGAATACACACTACTGCCGCCTGCTGGTAAGGAGAGTTATTGCCACTCACGCATGCGCGGTTCGTACGTGCTCGGCTGAAGTCTTTGCGGTGTCTGGTTCCAGTGCAACACATGGGCCAACACGCAGGAGAACACGCCGACGCAACAGCGTGAGCAGAGATAGACTGCGCAAAATATACAGATAGCAGGAGACGGAGGACAGCCACGGTCAGATAGCAGGAGACAGAGGACAGCCACGGTCAGATAGCAGGAGACAGAGGACAGCCACGGTCAGATAGGAGGAGACAGAGGACAGCCACGGTCAGATAGGAAAACATTCAGGATCTGGATCAGTCTTATGCGACAATGGAAACTGAACTAAAAAGAACATTTGAAACTTTAGCAGTCTGCGTGATCTGCCTGCAGGGAGGGGCGGGCCGGCCCTGCGAGTAAAGTAACGAGTAAAGTAACGAGTAAAGTAACGAGTAAAGTAACGAGTAAAGTAACAAAATACTTTATGTAGAGAGTAACGAAGTAGTGTAATATATTACTTTTTTTTAAAGTAATATGTAATATGTAATATATTACTTTTTTTTAGTAACGACTCCATCTCTGGTGAAGAGTTCAATTTGCAGCTGGTGGTGTTCCTCCACCTTTGATTCAGCGTTTCTCTGGATTCTCCTCCTGCTGCCTGAATCGACCTCCATTGGACTCCTTCGTTTTACTTCCGGAACATAGTGACATCACTATGTAATACTTGCTTCTACTGGCAGGTGCTCAAAAACATTGTACACATTGCTTTTAACCACCACTCCCCCCGTCTTTGTCACAGCCTCTGATTCTAGCTCTAAGAGAATGGATCCAAAAGCTGAAGCTCAAAACAATCGAAGAAAACCCTCGAGGGGGACCGACTAATTACACAAGAGACCAATTAACATGTGATAGGCTAAGGGGCGGGACGTCTCTAAGCGGTTGACCAATCAGAGCAGAGCCTGCCAGTTAACCAATCAGAGCAGACTGGGCTCTGGTTTCAGATTACTTTTATTAGGACCATTTTTTTAAATCAAATATGTGCACATTTGCATGGTCAGGTTAAATATTCTTAGATTTATTTAGTCGAAAGAGTTCAACATGTTGGCAGATTTAACATTTATTTCACTCCACACATATATATAAAACACTGAAACTGCCAAGAAGAGATCAATATTTGCCTTGTTTTTAAATAAACGCTAATATAATGCAGGATATGAATGTTCACTCATCAAACCCTTCTGTTAAGAAATTAGAAATAGGAACCAAAATTGCAAATACGGTGTGTGTAATTTCTCCTAATGAGGACATTTCCATTTAAAAAGACACTACAGGTGAATCCAATAGCAATCTGTCAGTAATAAAAGTCACCACAAACCTTCACAAGCTGATTAAAAAACGCCATATTTAAATATGCAAATGAGGCATTACGGATTACCATCTCCACATTTGCATTTTTAAGTTTTCTTTCCACTAAAATGTATAATCCAAACTCACAAAGTTATCCAGTGTATTAAAAATGTTTGCATGCTCTCCATAAGACCATCCAGTAAAAAGAATAAAAAGAGACACATGCCCCATAAATAGAGACATATAGGAGCTTATTGTTTACTCCTGCAGCTATAACAGCAGGACCTGGTCATGCATGGCTAAACACAATCCTGATGTGCGTGTGTGTGTGTGCGTGTGTGTGTGTGTGTGTGTGTGTGTGTGTGTGTGTGTGTGTGTGGGGTGTGCGTGCATGCGTGCGTGGGTGTGCGTGGGTGTGTGCGTGGGTGTGGGTGGGTGGGTGTGTGAGTGTGTGTGTGTGTGTGTGTGTGTGTGTGTGTGTGTGTGTGTGTGTGTGTGTGTGTGTGTGTGTGTGTGTGTGTGTGTGTGTGTGTGTGTGTGTGTGTGTGTGTGTGTGTGTGTGTGAGTGAGTGAGGATGCTGAGGGGCGTAGCAGCGTAGCCCCTCATGGTCAGCAGTCAGAAATTAAAATGCCTCTCATTGCCTGGGAGCGAGCATCGGTGTCCTCCTCCTCCTCCTCCTCCTCCTCCTCCTCCTCCTCCTCCTCCTCCTCCTCCTCCTGCAGGAACACGCGCTGGATGTGCATGTTCCAGGAGGGGAGTAACAACCTCCTCCCGGTGGTTTTCTCTCTTTAAATCCAACGATGTGAGGTTGCCAGTTTGGAGCTTGTTTCTCCCTTTACATCGGACGCTTCACGCAGCGTTCCGCTTCTCTTTTCTTCTCCGTGGATCTGCCGCCCCTACGCACGGGACTAACGGGACTTCGCTGACAACCCGGGCTTCACTCCCTCCAAGTGAGTACACGCAGACACAAAGCGTGCTTGTTAACCCCGTATCGAACACCGGTGTCACCTTTCAGTCCACTTTTAGCGTCGGGTCTCCAAACGGAGATGTGCGCATGGGGGCTTAAAGTCGTAAAGTGATGCTGACAAGGTGTTGCACTTTAACTTTCTTCTGCAAAAACCTGCACAAAATACTTACCTGTCGAGTAGAACGCGACATGCATAGTGGGTTTGCACTTCTGCAGATTTAACATGCTTCTTTATTCTATACCCCTGCTTTTGGGGTATGTGTGTGCACTGGTCTTGATGTCCTTGTGTGTTCAGTCAGAAACAAGCCAATCCTGAAGTGTCCTGTTGAGAAAAAGTAACTTGTTCTTCTCTTTGAGGGCTGGTTTCTGATTCCTTGGCTTTTTCTCTGTGCTGCTGCTCAGAGTTCAAAAGGACTACACCATGTGCTGTGTTCAGCTAAGCTCCAGCAACTGTTGCACATACAGCAGATGTGCGGAGGAGAGATATCTGAGCTGTACATTTCAGAGTGTGTGTGTGCGTGCGTGCGTGCGTGCGTGTGTGTGTGTGTGTGTGTGTTTGTGTGTGTGTGTGTGTGTGTGTGTGTGTCCTGGAATAACTAAAACAGCACTTTCCTCCGTCAGAAATCCTTCTTCATTTGCTGTAAACATCCATGAATGTGTGATTGTCAGTGTGATATCCAGAGGTGAGTAATCACCAGGCTGAGAGTTTATGAAACGATCCCCCCTGTTGTGTGTTTTGCATGAGATGTCACCTCATCTGCTAATGAAGGTGTCTGCAGCACAGCGGTTAATGTTCCACTCTCCATGCCATTATAAATAATAAGCAAGTAGAATACATTAGCATCGCACCTCCAATCAGAATGGATGGTGTGACCTTGGGGGGGGGGGCAGCACAGCGCTGCAGCATTTAGAGACATTGAGATGGTGGTATCCTTTATCAAGGAACCCAGTTACATCTGGAAATGGTGGTTGCCATGAGCAATTGCCATTAGTTACTGTATTAAAGAGAGAGGGGCTTTCAGACAGATAGACTGCTCTCCGTATGCGTTGTGATTTAAACGATTCCTGTGGATGGGAAGCAAGTCCTTTTGTGGGCTCCTTTTTAACAATAGAGAACAGAAGAGGCATTGAGTCACAAAGAATCATGGCAACTCTCACCAGCTGCCAGCCAGATGGAGACAACACATGTGACGAAACGGCAGAGCTGTTTCCACTTCAAAGCACGCCACCGCGAACAGAAACGAATAGCATTTCCACTTCTTACATGTTGAACTCAAATACCTGTACTTTCTACTTCTTACATGTTGAACTCAAATACCTGTACTTTCTACTTCTCACATGTTGAACTCAAATACCTGTACTTTCTGCTTCTTACATGTTGAACTCAAATACCTGTACTTTCTACTTCTCACATGTTGAACTCAAATACCTGTACTTTCTACTTCTTACATGTTGAACTCAAATACCTGTACTTTCTACTTCTTACATGTTGAACTCAAATACCTGTAATTTCTACTTCTTACATGTTGAACACAAATACCTGAACTTTCTACTTCTTACATGTTGAACACAAATACCTGTACTTTCTACTTCTTACATGTTGAACACAAATACCTGTACTTTCTACTTATTACACTTTGAACTCAAATACCTGTACTTTCTACTTCTTACACGTTGAACTCAAATACCTGTACTTTCCACTTCTTACATGTTGAACTCAAATACCTGTACTTTCTACTTCTTACATGTTGAACTCTAATACCTGTACTTTCTACTTCTTACATGTTGAACTCAAATACCTGTACTTTCTACTTCTTACATGTTGAACTCAAATACCTGTACTTTCTACTTCTCACATGTTGAACTCAAATACCTGTACTTTCTACTTCTTACATGTTGAACTCAAATACCTGTACTTTCTACTTCTTACATGTTGAACACAAATACCTGTACTTTCTACTTCTTACATGTTGAACCCAAATACCTGTACTTTCTACTTATTACATGTTGAACTCAAATACCTGTACTTTCTACTTCTTACATGTTGAACCCAAATACCTGTACTTTCTACTTATTACATGTTGAACTCAAATACCTGTACTTTCTACTTCTTACATGTTGAACTCAAATACCTGTACTTTCTACTTCTTACATGTTGAACCCAAATACCTGAACGTTCTACTTCTTACATGTTGAACTCAAATACCTGTACTTTCTACTTCTCACATGTTGAACACAAATACCTGAACTTTCTACTTCTTACATGTTGAACTCAAATACCTGTACTTTCTACTTCTTACATGTTGAACACAAATACCTGTACTTTCTACTTCTTACATGTTGAACCCAAATACCTGTACTTTCTACTTCTTACATGTTGAACCCAAATACCTGAACTTTCTACTTCTTACATGTTGAACTCAAATACCTGTACTTTCTACTTCTTACATGTTGAACACAAATACCTGTACTTTCTACTTCTTACATGTTGAACCCAAATACCTGTACTTTCTACTTATTACATGTTGAACCCAAATACCTGTACTTTCTACTTCTTACATGTTGAACCCAAATACCTGTACTTTCTACTTCTTACATGTTGAACTCAAATACCTGTACTTTCTACTTCTTACATGTTGAACTCAAATACCTGTAATTTCTACTTCTTACATGTTGAACACAAATACCTGAACTTTCTACTTCTTACATGTTGAACACAAATACCTGTACTTTCTACTTCTTACATGTTGAACACAAATACCTGTACTTTCTACTTATTACACTTTGAACTCAAATACCTGTACTTTCTACTTCTTACATGTTGAACTCAAATACCTGTACTTTCCACTTCTTACATGTTGAACTCAAATACCTGTACTTTCTACTTCTTACATGTTGAACTCTAATACCTGTACTTTCTACTTCTTACATGTTGAACTCAAATACCTGTACTTTCTACTTCTTACATGTTGAACTCAAATACCTGTACTTTCTACTTATTACATGTTGAACTCAAATACCTGTACTTTCTACTTCTTACATGTTGAACTCAAATACCTGTACTTTCTACTTCTTACATGTTGAACCCAAATACCTGAACGTTCTACTTCTTACATGTTGAACTCAAATACCTGTACTTTTTACTTCTCACATGTTGAACACAAATACCTGAACTTTCTACTTCTTACATGTTGAACTCAAATACCTGTACTTTCTACTTCTTACATGTTGAACACAAATACCTGTACTTTCTACTTCTTACATGTTGAACCCAAATACCTGTACTTTCTACTTCTTACATGTTGAACCCAAATACCTGAACTTTCTACTTCTTACATGTTGAACTCAAATACCTGTACTTTCTACTTCTTACATGTTGAACACAAATACCTGTACTTTCTACTTCTTACATGTTGAACCCAAATACCTGTACTTTCTACTTATTACATGTTGAACCCAAATACCTGTACCTTCTACTTCTTACATGTTGAACCCAAATACCTGTACTTTCTACTTCTTACATGTTGAACTCAAATACCTGTACTTTCTACTTCTTACATGTTGAACACAAATACCTGTACTTTCTACTTCTTACATGTTGAACCCAAATACCTGTACTTTCTACTTATTACATGTTGAACTCAAATACCTCTACTTTCTACTTCTTACATGTTGAACCCAAATACCTGTACTTTCTACTTATTACATGTTGAACTCAAATACCTGTACTTTCTACTTCTTACATGTTGAACCCAAATACCTGAACGTTCTACTTCTTACATGTTGAACTCAAATACCTGTACTTTCTACTTCTCACATGTTGAACACAAATACCTGAACTTTCTACTTCTTACATGTTGAACTCAAATACCTGTACTTTCTACTTCTTACATGTTGAACACAAATACCTGTACTTTCTACTTCTTACATGTTGAACCCAAATACCTGTACTTTCTACTTCTTACATGTTGAACACAAATACCTGAACTTTCTACTTCTTACATGTTGAACCCAAATACCTGTACTTTCTACTTATTACATGTTGAACCCAAATACCTGTACTTTCTACTTCTTACATGTTGAACCCAAATACCTGTACTTTCTAATTCTTACATGTTGAACTCAAATACCTGTACTTTCTACTTCTTACATGTTGAACTCAAATACCTGTACTTTCTACTTCTCTCATTTCCCAAACAGCTGGTTCCTTTAGTCTGAATGTGTGTTGGTGCGTGGTCATTATTCTTCAGAGTCACTGCGTGCCTATTGATTTGAACACGATCCGTGTATCCATCACTTCCTGGTCTTCTCTAAAGAAGAGGGACCAATGGAAACGTTGTCATGTTGCCATTGTTCAGCATGGAAACATTCATTAGCTAACAATGACATTATTGTTCTGTTAATATAAAGGGAGGTCAGGTACTCTTTAAAACAGCTGCTAGCTATGGGTACTTTTTACTGAAGTACATTTCAAAGCCTCTTTACTTTTACTTGAGTAAAGACGTTTAGTCAGTACTTCTACTTTTACCAGAGTATTTTTAAATTCTACTTGAGTGAAGGATGTGCGTACTTTTGCCATCTCAGGGCAGTGATCGCGGGCTTTACTGTAATCAGACATTCAGACTCTCAGCTCCCCGACGGAGGACTCAGCAGACCCAATCAGAGCCTGAAAGCTCCCGGCTTTACATCGGGGTCTGGGAGCGAGGCAGCAGAAATACTTGCAGTCCCTCGGGTGGTGGTCTGCATGTTTCTGCAGCATGTAGAAGCACATTTCACTAATACTTACAGTCTTCTTCCTCTGGCCCCTCGGCTCGGTCACAGGCTGTCTTTCCCCCTTCACAGCTCTCCCCTTGGACTTCTCCCCAGCTTTTTGATGTGCCCTCTGTTTCCACTTAACAGTCCTGGCTTTTTTCCAGGAAACACCTCAGCACCATTCTTTTTGTACTCAAGCATGAGCAGACTTCTTATACCCTGGGCACATGTGGAGAATGCGTGGCCTTTACTTTTTTTGTGAGCTATTACAGAACGCGTTGTTCTTGGCTGCCGCAAATTGCAAGGTTATTGGAGATGATTACACACAAGGAAACGCCAAAAATGACATCCAATATCAGGCAGATACTGAGTCAAAAGCTTGATCTGTTATCTGGTATAACTAGGGCTGATCTGTGAGATGGAGGGGGGCAGGAGTGAGTCCTTAAACCTGGAAATGAGTTAGAATTTTACCCCTGCCGGTTCCCTTGTCTCAAAGTTAAATAGCTTATTGAACGTGTTTGCGGTTATTTCGTTTTTGGGAGAAGGTGTGGGATTAAAAAAGTGAAAACTTCTTCTCACCCCTTTTCGGATGTGTAATTAAAGGTGGGGTAGGTCATTTTGGAGAAACCAGCTCGAGTGCGCTAGCATTTGAAAATACACAGCCGGAAAAAATAATGATTACAAAGAAATGCAAAAAAATAATATAAAATATATTTTAAGATCATGTTTAATCATCTGATTCGTCTCATTGCTGTTTTAGTCTGTGTTCTTCTAATTAGTGTCTACAGTGTGTGCCTATCGAGCTTTTTAGAGCCATGTGGGACAAAACCCAACCCTGCCCCTCCCTCTCACTGTCTAAGTGAACGGTGACTGTAAATACTACACTGCGCATGCTCAGAGTATTTTCCTATTTAATTAGTGTGGCAAAAAATAATGACCATAGGGGCAAAGTGCTGCCACCCCCACCATACGTCATCTCACATCATTCAGAGCTGATTGGCTGTAAGTACGTGTGCCGTGAAAAGTGTGGTGTGTGAAGAGCAGGTGAAGAGGAGGAGAGAGACGCGTCCTAAAACCAGGAAGTAAGCTGCGCATGGCTTCCCTCCACAAAAAAGCAATGAGATTTCTCCATAGGATTTTAGAAAATAGCTCAAAATAAGATCTGTGGGAAACGTAGCTGTTAGATAAATGCACGTTTTATTCAGCCGGATAATATCCACATGTCTACCCTACTTATATAATTTTCTAATCATAAATCCATCATTTGGATTTATGATAGACTTTTGAAACTACAAGAACATAAGGAGGACTTTTACAGAAAAGTAATAGAGATTTTTGTCCAGAAGGATAGGCAGTAGTGATACAAATGCCACTTCAATCTCATTAGTATGCAGACAAAGTGACAGGTCGCCCCGCCCCTTTTCGACCGGAAGTCCCGCCTTATTTGACCGGAAGTCCCGCCTTTTTATTTTGAAACCGGAAGTCCCGCCTCGTTCGACCGGAAGTCCCGCCTCGTTCGACCGGATGTCCCGCCCCCGCTTCCGGCGGATGTCCCGCCCCCGCTTCCGGTTTTCAAAATAAAAAAAATAAAAAAATTAAAATTTAAAAAATGAGAAAAATAAAATGCCGTTGTTTTCAATCAATTAATATGTCTAGGATATATGTCCCGCCTCCTTACCACTTCCTGTGTGGTTAATCCTGTATACAGTATCGAATGTAATTTACAAATACAACATGAATATAACATGAAATTAATCCCAAAAGTAAGGCATCTTTAAAACATATATTTAAACCTCTCTGTTTTTGCAAACAGGACATGACAGGACATGAGGGGAGAGAACATATGGTGGAGGAGGGGGAACACACACACACACACACACACACACACACACACACACACACACACACTTTCCCCCGCCCCTCACCCTGTCCCTCTGTCTAAATAAAAAGCCATCGTCTTTAGTCACTCTTAAATATTTTTCAAGTCGAGAGAAAATGGCCAAGAGACGTCTTGATATGAATTTAATCAGCAAGACACCGGTGACAACTTACAGCCATCCGTTGGGTGCTCCAAATCAAAGTAAAGCATATAAAAAACAGATATTTTAAAAAGTCAGCCTTTTTGCTAAAGGATAAGGGTGGGGGAAAACCACAAACCCCCTATGGAGAAGTCATAAACCCCCTATGGAGACAAACATGTTGTAAACAGAGGGAGGTAGGTAGGTAATATACTTAAATATATATATATAGAAAGTCAGAGAATATTTATCAGAGGATAAACCATATACATTTGTACAAGTCGACACTGGTGCATTTTGTAAGAAAACAGAGTTTTCGTACTCAGACCGCTGCAACAATTTCAAGCAGATCTCTGTGATATGCAGTCGCTGTCCGAATATAATGATGGTTTTAATTATTTATTAACAGTCATAAATGTATATAGAAAAACCTGTGCTCAAACATTAAAGAAAAAGAAGGGTAAGGTTACCAAAAAGCTTTTGATATAGTTTTAACACACAGCGAGATCCCTAAAAAGTCACTAACAGCTGCGGGGAAAGAATTCTTTTAAATAAAGTTTTTCAAAACTTGTTGAAGAAAAGAGGTATTGCATATTATACAACAGCCATTGACATATAGGCATGTATGGTAGAAAGATTTAACCGTACGCTGAAAACTAGAATGTGGAGGTATTTTACAGTTAAAAACACTCCTAGACCTAAAAAGTATTTGCCCCGCCATAAAAAAAGCCAATATAACGCTAATTTGTTAAACAGGAATAATCCTATTGGCTGTTTTTAGAGTCATTTACATATTGCCTAGCCTATATAAGTACATTCCGAACATCTAAACAGCCTCTCTCCACTTTTCCTCCATCAGACAAAGATATCTGGTAAGTACTTTTATTTTAATGTTATAATATCATGTAGCCTAGTTAGTTAGTTAATGCTGCTTGATGGGTGTTAAAGAACCTCTATGCAATTGTTGGTTTTTCTATTATATATATATATATATATATATAACAAACGTAGATTGCAATTTTTTAAGAAGCTTTTAATGAAGTATCCTTCTAAATACAAAATACATGATTAAGTCCTCAAGTAAAATGAAGTATAGATTGATGTGAAAGTATCCTGAATAACGTTTTTTAACATACATGCTCTAACAGGTGCTGTGACCGTCCTACAACTGAAATGGTCTCAGCTCGGATCTCTGCATCAAGTCAGGCCTGACAACCTCAATAAAGACTGTGCTCGAGAATTAAAAACACATTTGTACAAGTCGACACGGGTGCATTTTGTTAAGAAAACAGAGTTTTCGTACTCAGACCGCTGCAACAATTTCAAGCAGATCTCTGCGATATGCAGTCGCTGTCCGAATATAATGATGGCTTTAATTATTTGTTAACAGTCATAAATGTATTTAGAAAAACCTGTGCTCAAACATTAAAAAGAAAAAGAAGGGTAAGGTTACCAAAGCTTTTTGATACAGTTTTAACACACAGCGAGATCCCTAAAAAGTTACAAACAGCTGAGGGGAAAGAATTCTTTAATAAAGTTTAATAAAGTTTTTCAAAACTTGTTGAAGAAAAACGGTATACAACATTATATATAACCGCCATTGACATAAAGGCATGTATGGTAGAAAGATTTAACCGTACGCTGAAAACTAAAATGTGGAGGTATTTTACAGCTAAAAACACTCCTAGACCTATGATAGTGTTTTTTATGTATGACAACTCTACAACTGGTAGAAAGTTAAGTACTTTTTCTGAGCAGATTTTCTTTAAGACTGTGACTCTTAACTAACCAACCCCCGAGAGACAGACATACTCATCCACTTTTCAACGTATTTTGTTTTTGTCTTTCTCGCTTTTTTTCCCATTATATTTTTGGAAAAAACTACATAGTGATTGCTAGCAAAAATACAACATGCAACTAATACATTATACAATATTACGACTTTTTGGCGATATTTTCAACACAATATACTTGTACCTTTTTTTTTTTTTTGTAGGACTTCAAGATATGTTGCATGTCATGCATAAACACGGTGTCATCTTTCTTGAAACTGATGTGCTGTCCGTTTTACAAACAAGTTATGTTTATGCTTCTTCATCCTATGAATGTTCCTCCCCCGTCCCTCTTCACAATAACAATCAAGGTGGATCTGTGAAATGAAACACCTCTTCCCAAAGCGTGACTACCCTATTGAGGGCATGCGTCTAGGGCAGTAGGGTCTAAATCGATGGGCCAGATATACTAACATGCAGAACGTACGGTATGTTTGAAAAAGACTAACCATTTATCCAGTTCAAGCTGTCTTTAAGATGTGACATAGCGCTCTGACTATTTCCCATAAAATCGTGACAAACTATTACTTTTGACTTACATTTGACCTCTTGCTGCTTGGTTGAAAATGATAGATGAAAAATAACTTTTTTAAAAAGAGTCAAACCACAAATGTTTTAAGATTGTTACAAAATGTAAAAAATAAAAAAGGTCTGGAGACAAAATTAATTCAGGTGACTCTGGCTTTATTAGGACAACAGACATATAATACAAATGGGTTAGGGGTTAAATATAACCATCGTGGACTTAATAGTCTAACAAAATACTTTTATCTGAATACATTTGTTCTTTTTAAGAGCACTTTTTGAAATTATTTATTTATTATTTCAGTGGAACAATCCAGTGTTTGTTAACATTAACGCTTTCTTCTCTTTTTCTTGTGTTACTAAGATACTTTTAAACACACTTTGGTGTATGCAACACTTGTTCAGATAAAACAAGGTTTTTTCTTTTCTGATAAACTTACATATTTTAGTTATTTTATGTTACCAAGATACTTTGAGATACACCCTGATGTACACAACACTTAACAAAGGGTATAATATGAAGTAGTTGGTAAGGAAGGGGTTTTTCTTTAAGGGTGCAAAACTTTTAGAACAGGGTAAAATATTCATTAATTTGTATTGAATTGAGTTTTCTTTTTTTGATTTTCAACATACTATATGACTTTTACATATTTCTGACGTACTATACTTTTTTTTTTTGACTTTTTTCTGTAGAATCTTGACAAAACTATTACTTATTCTTAAATGTCACCTATTGCTGGAGATGAGATGAAAAAGCTACAACGCTTAAAGAACTTTTTTTCTAAAAACTCTCAATTCTATAATTGACTCCCCCATTCAACGCAATGAGCCCCACCCTCCACTCAGCAAATCTTCTAAAACGAAGGACCTCACTAAGACGATCGTTGTAAACTAGCCATGGAGCAGAGAAAAGCCAAGACTCCCCCCGCGAGTTGCAGTCAGGAACAGAGTCCACCAGCGACACCACCATGTGGGAAACCCGAATCTTGCAGTACTACTGCTGCTGATGCTACTCCTCGGGTCAAGAAGTCTCGGTTTAGGGACACAGTGAAATCGGAATTGTTTTATATTCTGGAGATGGTGATGTATCGGTACAGAAAAGAAATCTGCAAAGAATGCCGACGCAGTAACCCCGACCAGAGGCAACACGATTGTCGGAATGACATGCCCGATTTCTTCTTCAGAAACAATTACAAAGCGTTAATGAAAAGACTTTGGCTCGCCGACTTCGTTGCAGTGATTGACCAGAGTCTTATTGAAAAAGGCATTTGCGAGGATAAACTGAGGATAGGACGCGCTTCGGAAGCCTTTCTGCACAAGCTTGTAAAATGCAGATGCCTCAAGGAGAGACTTGAAATATCCATACAGAGTTTGATGGAGAAGAAGAAGAAGACTAACAAACAGCAGTCGGATGGAGAAGAAGCCAGGGACTTGTTCAATGCAGTGACTTTTTTCTTTAA
This sequence comes from Pseudochaenichthys georgianus, assembly GCF_902827115.2. Taxonomy (NCBI): domain Eukaryota; kingdom Metazoa; phylum Chordata; class Actinopteri; order Perciformes; family Channichthyidae; genus Pseudochaenichthys; species Pseudochaenichthys georgianus. The sequence continues at coordinate 31,391,604 of NC_047513.1, read as the reverse complement.
GTAAAATAAAAATGGGAAACTACTATGCAAAACGCTCTGTATATATTGATCATAATGTAGTCCTTACCCGTTTAATAAGTGGGATGATGGGGACGATTGAAAACAGAATGAGTAGTGACCCCCGTGTAAGCAGAATGGCTGAAGTTTGTAAACTAGAAGACATTTTGGATATCGTTCGTTCTGGCAGTACTATTCCGGGTCATTGGGAAATGATTGTAAACGAAACATTTAAAGTGGTCCTGGAATCTTCATTTTCCGAAACATTCTGTAACATTATCTCAGAAATGAAACAAACATCAACAGTGTATCATGTGCTCTCATTGTATGCTCTGTTTGTAGATGTAATGCATCTTTGCGTCAAAAACAGCATAGACGTGAATATTTTGACTGAAGTGAAAAAACTCCATCACGATATCTCCAGTAATATGGGGAATTCTAAGCTGGAGACTGTCCTGGGGATGCTACAATCAGTATAACTATTGATTTTGCGTGTGAAAAAAATAAAAAAAGTGTTTTTTACATCTAAAAACTGTTGTCATCATTATAGCAAGGGGAGCGTGTCTGATACATGTGTATTACAGTCCTTCTTGTTGTGTTTTTCAGTGTTTTCTGTGTGTCTGTACACACAAAGCACACTTCATTATCTACTTTTCAGCTTTTATACACAAAGTGTATCTTTCAGTAACTTTACCAGAGAATTTAAGCATAAATCTGTCAAATGTTCAAAACAGCCTTGTTTCACTGAAATACCCTAAAAAATGACAAACTGCCATTATTACGAAATCTCCTCAAACAGAGTACTTTCTACAGATGAAGCCTTCCCACTCAACCCAATATGTCTCACCCACTCAGCAAATCATATAAAACTAAGGACGACCGTTAAAAACTAGCCATGGATCTGAGAAAAACCAAGTCTGATGTAGCCTGCCCTTATTATCACCAGGATAATGGATATGGGCTTAATGACTGGATGTTACAAAGTAGGGGAGAGGATGTCCCCGAAGAAGAGCTCTCATCTATATCATATCCATGTAAGGTCTTTAGGACAAAAGAGGACCATGATAACATGACATATGAAGAATATCTTTCTTTAAAAGATGGTATTATAGATAACCTTTATAGAAACAGTATATCTCATACCACTCGCCAAGATCGCAAACGACAATTAGCAGAAAAGAATAGAAAAAGTAAAGAAAAACGAAGAAAAAGAAAAAGCAACATGAAAAGGAGAAGAAAAATTAAAAGCAAACGCAGAATGCGAATGAAAAGAAAAGGGACCATAGGACGGAAAACTAAAAAGACAAAAAGAAGGAAGGTGAAAAGAAAAAGAAACAAAGTGAAGAAATTTAAACTAGAGGATGGTGTTGTAGAGCCATTACCGGATCATAATAATCTTATAGATCATCTCCCGCTAACCGACTGCTGCGAATGTGTTGAACAAATACCAAAAGCAATGGCAGAACTTTGCTTCAGTATAATGAGAGTCCCCTGAAACTTTGCTTCAGTATAATGAGAGTCCCCTTTTCCCCCCTTCTTTCCCCTAACTTTTTAGGGATCTCGCTGTGTGTTAAAACTGTATCAAAAAGCTTTGGTAACCTTACCCTTCTTTTTCTTTTTAATGTTTGAGCACAGGTTTTTCTAAATACATTTATGACTGTTAACAAATAATTAAAGCCATCATTATATTCGGGCAGCGACTGCATATCGCAGAGATCTGCTTGAAATTGTTGCAGCGGTCTGAGTACGAAAACTCTGTTTTCTTAACAAAATGCACCCGTGTCGACTTGTACAAATGTGTTTTTAATTCTCGAGCACAGTCTTTATTGAGGTTGTCAGGCCTGACTTGATGCAGAGATCCGAGCTGAGACCATTTCAGTTGTAGGACGGTCACAGCACCTGTTAGAGCATGTATGTTAAAAAACGTTATTCAGGATACTTTCACATCAATCTATACTTCATTTTACTTGAGGACTTAATCATGTATTTTGTATTTAGAAGGATACTTCATTAAAAGCTTCTTAAAAAATTGCAATCTACGTTTGTTATATATATATATATATATATAATAGAAAAACCAACAATTGCATAGAGGTTCTTTAACACCCATCAAGCAGCATTAACTAACTAACTAGGCTACATGATATTATAACATTAAAATAAAAGTACTTACCAGATATCTTTGTCTGATGGAGGAAAAGTGGAGAGAGGCTGTTTAGATGTTCGGAATGTACTTATATAGGCTAGGCAATATGTAAATGACTCTAAAAACAGCCAATAGGATTATTCCTGTTTAACAAATTAGCGTTATATTGGCTTTTTTTATGGCGGGGCAAATACTTTTTAGGTCTAGGAGTGTTTTTAACTGTAAAATACCTCCACATTCTAGTTTTCAGCGTACGGTTAAATCTTTCTACCATACATGCCTATATGTCAATGGCTGTTGTATAATATGCAATACCTCTTTTCTTCAACAAGTTTTGAAAAACTTTATTTAAAAGAATTCTTTCCCCGCAGCTGTTAGTGACTTTTTAGGGATCTCGCTGTGTGTTAAAACTATATCAAAAGCTTTTTGGTAACCTTACCCTTCTTTTTCTTTAATGTTGAGCACAGGTTTTTCTATATACATTTACGACTGTTAATAAATAATTAAAACCATCATTATATTCGGACAGCGACTGCATATCACAGAGATCTGCTTGAAATTGTTGCAGCGGTCTGAGTACGAAAACTCTGTTTTCTTACAAAATGCACCAGTGTCGACTTGTACAAATGTATATGGTTTATCCTCTGATAAATATTCTCTGACTTTCTATATATATATATTTAAGTATATTACCTACCTACCTTTACAACATGTTTGTCTCCATAGGGGGTTTATGACTTCTCCATAGGGGGTTTGTGGTTTTCCCCCACCCTTATCCTTTAGCAAAAAGGCTGACTTTTTAAAATATCTGTTTTTTATATGCTTTACTTTGATTTGGAGCACCCAACGGATGGCTGTAAGTTGTCACCGGTGTCTCGCTGATTAAATTCATATCAAGACGTCTCTTGGCCATTTTCTCTCGACTTGAAAAATATTTAAGAGTGACTAAAGACGATGGCTTTTTATTTAGACAGAGGGAGAGGGTGAGGGGCGGGGGAAAGTGTGTGTGTGTGTGTGTGTGTGTGTGTGTGTGTTCCCCCTCCTCCACCATATGTTCTCTCCCCTCATGTCCTGTCATGTCCTGTTTGCAAAAACAGAGAGGTTTAAATATATGTTTTAAAGATGCCTTACTTTTGGGATTAATTTCATGTTATTTGCAAGTATTTGTAAGTTACATTCGATACTGTATACAGGATTAACCACACAGGAAGTGGTAAGGAGGCGGGACATATATCCTAGACATATTAATTGATTGAAAACAACGGCATTTTATTTTTCTCATTTTTTTAATTTATTTTTAATTTTATTTTGAAAACCGGAAGCGGGGGCGGGACATCCGCCGGAAGCGGGGGCGGGACATCCGCCGGAAGCGGGGGCGGGACATCCGGTCGAACGAGGCGGGACTTCCGGTTTCAAAATAAAATAAAAAGGCGGGACTTCCGGTCAAATAAGGCGGGACTTTCGGTCGAAAGGGGGCGGGGCGACCTGCCACTTTTTCTGCATACTAATGAGATTGAAGTGGCATTTGTATCACTACTATAGGCAAATGGACTTCATCTTCAAGTCAAGGTAAGACCACCATTTTATTGAAAATGGTGGTCTTACTAAGAGAGAACAATTCAATATTTAAATGATAAAATTACATTTGTTGGGTATCCTTCTGTTGAACTGTCTGTTTAAAATTAATCGAAGCATCAGACAAAAAAAGCTTTGAAAATAATATTATATTTTGATTTAGGTCAAAATATAATATTTGTAAACCTGAAGAGTCAGAGCCAGAGCCTCACCAGCCATGAACCTCACTGCAGAAGCTTATATATAGACATCTACGTTTTTTGTGCCCCACCACTTTTGTACATATAAAAACGCCACTGTCTGTGGGTAACACAATGTGAAAAGATGACATCCCACGACACAAAGAAGCATTATGCAGATCCAGTCTGAGTCCCAGACATCCGTACAAAGTTCTGTGCAATCCTAATTACAAAGTGACAAGTCAAACAATGTTGGCCTGCGCAAACAAAGCGAGCCGTCCTGTGACTGCTGTCCTTCCCCAGAGCAATCAGACACTCTGAGACTTCACTATTGCAATTAGTCTTGTCCAATTACTGCATGGCTTCATTCTGCCACCGCTTGTTTGGTCATGCTTATTGGCAGGTGCCTTTGGAGGAGGGCAGGGAGGGAATCTACAGCTCCAAGAGGGATGGATGCGTTGTGTTAAAGCAGAGGAGGAAGAACTACTATTATACTTTTTGGAGTTTTCCCTTTCCTTTACAGTGTTTGGTTTGTAAAGACTGCAAAGACTGAGATCCCGACCTCTTGAACAACAAAACGTGTCACAGTAGAGGCAGAAAATACAAACATTAACCTGAAAACTAGCATGATATGTCCTCCTTAATCTCAGGTGTCCGTGGGTGCTTTGAAAGGCGCCTCTAAATAGAATAAATTATTATTTGTATTATTAATATGTCTAGTTTTTTAAATGGATGGTTGTATGACGATATGTTGCTGCACAATAGTTTGTTTTGGTTGATGTTTGTAACCGACATAGTGAAAATGTTGCCTCCTCTCTGGAAATAAGCATCAGAATGTCACCAAATGTGAAGTAGAGGTTAACAGAGAGGCATGGCATACAATAACCCAAACATGGAACCAATACCTCTTAGCGTCTTTGTAATATATACACACAGATGCTCAGCTATACACCGACATATCCTTTGTGCTGTTATTGACTTCCATCCTTGTTGTCTCTGTTCCCGTCACATCGTCCCTTTCTCATTTCTCGAACTCCCCTCCTCGACTCCTATCCTCGAGACTTAGTCGAGGAGTCGAGGAGGGGGATTTGATGAAATGAGAAAGGGCCAGAGTCCCCTTGCTGCTCCAATCCTTCCTGGAAAAATCACTTAGGTTGAGAGTAGCATCACTCGTCACTCAGCGGCCTTTGTATATTTTTCTCATTATAGTCATGTTGACAGTCAGGCAGTGTGTGACCTTGTCAGGAGAGATGTCCATTAGAGAGACTCACCTATGCAATATACAACATGTTTTCCTCGTGTATGGCACATTAACATTTTAAATATATTATTAACATTTAGGATGGGTTAAATGCAGAGGCCACATTTCACTGTGTGTGCTGTGTGCTCTGCATGTGTGACCATTAAAGAGGGTTTCATCCCAATTATATTCTATTTTAAATTGTATACCCCGTTTATCTAGGCCCTTTTTGTTTTGTTTTATGTATATAAGTCACACTGTGGGACTGCGGGAAACGGTATCTCGAGATTTCTGGATGTATAACACACGTAGTCATTTTGACAATAAAGCTGACTTTGACTTTGACTTAAATGTCATTTAAAATAATAAAAATAAATAATACATTTGATTTCTATAGCGCTTTTCTTGAACCCAAAGACGCTTCACATTTGGGAGGGAGGGTAGACAAACAAAAACAAAGCCAAAAAGTTACAAAGAAACAAAACAAGAGGGTTGAGAGGGGGGGGGGGGGGGGGCATATGTATATATAAATACATATGTACAAGCGCATTAGCCTACATGAAGCTATATTTAAAGATATTTTATATTTTACCTTGATATTACTAGCTTTGACAAACATATACAATGTTTTTAACATCTTGTTTGTGTAGAAATTGAGGCATTATTTTGCTTAATATCAAAGAAATTCAACTGTAAATGTACATATAAGTGAAATATATAATGTTTAAAGAACAATACATTTTAATGCTTGTAAAATGATGGTATTTATCCATTAATTTGAGCTACAGTTAATATATTTACAGTAAAAAGTGTTTTCTCGAATTATGATGGTAAAAAGTACTTTTGCTTTGAGCACAGTAATTTAATGAATCTTATATGTTATTAGAGATATTATGTTATTTTTACTGTTGCCATTTGACATTTTGACTTGATATATTAACTGTAGGTCAAAAGTTTCCATTCATTTGACCTAAAGTTAATATTTGTACAGTCAAAAGTGTGTGTTTTCTTGAATTATGATGGTAAAAAGTACTTTTGCTTAGACCGTAGTAATTGAATGAATCTACTATGTTATTAGGGATATTATGGTACTGCTGGCATTGGACATTCTTTCCTGTAATTTCTACAATTTTCTTTCTAAAAATGTCGCTCTCTTTCCTACAATGCTTTGCTCCAGATTATAATGCATGCTATTTTACCTTGCCGGTCCTCAGTAGGGTATTATTTGAAAAAGGCAGGTTTTGTCAGGTGCCATGTGGGTGTATGTGAAGGAAAGGCTAATTGTTATGCCTCTGAGGTCCATTGTTAATTAGAAGTTATCTCGGGCGGCTCTCACATGGTCACCGCTCTAATTGGCAGTCAAAGCTGTGCAGCACCTGGCCTTTAACTCACCAGGTGCTCGCAGCAAAACCTTCTCC
>NC_047513.1:31372549-31380049 GCF_902827115.2 Pseudochaenichthys georgianus | reverse complement strand
AATCTTGAAATGGTGGGAGAAAATTCAGCCATGACCTTTTGTAAATCCTGACTCTATGAGAATCAATATTATGTATCCTCAGAAAAAGGCGGACACTAGAGATCTGTGTATGTCACAAACAAACCTTTTAGAAAACGCTCCTTGCCGTGCAGCGCTCTGGAGGACAAAAGACCTTTTCTCTTTTCACACCACAAGGTCAATAAGGGTTGTTTTGTTTTGCTGCTGAAGCATTGAAAAGTTCACATATTCCCAAATGTGTCGCTGCTTTGTTCTCCGATCACAATGAGAAATTGAGATGTAAAACAGATTTAGACGGCGTTGCATATCTCGATTGGTAGAGCCGATCGAAGTGCTTTTTTAAATGTTTTGTTTCTGCCTTGTGTTCGCAGCCGCAGGCAGAATGTGTTTACAGCGGAGCACAGGATGATCTGGATCTGTGTGTTTTTTTTGTTGTTGCCGTTTATTCTCCAGGAACTGTTGAGTTTAGGCCCAGAGCTTCAGCAGCATGTGTTTCAACCTGCATATACAATATATATGAATACATTACCCAAGAGAAAAGACGTCCTTTTCAGCAGATACAGCTCATTATTCAGGAGGTTGCTCATGGAAAGCATAATAGAAAAATAAATACAAATGACTGCCTGCTACCGACTAATCATAATAAACAGGCCTATCAACGCTATAATTACTGACAATAGAATCATTATATTTTCCTAATGCTCTACTGCTACCATCATTAATAACAGTGCATTAATTAAACATACTATGGAAAACAGCGGCCTCAACTTGACAGGACCCGCAGAGTTACACAGTGCAGCTTAATTTCGCTCTGGAGGTCATTCCAGGAATAATGAGTGGGGGAAATGTAAATCTTCCTCTTTGCTTTGCTGCCAGGGCGCCAAGAATACCTGAGACAAGCCAGCATTGAGATCCAGACACATAATGAGCTGCTTGTATTCTCACAATAGAAGTGGAGGGAAAACGAGGCTGCTATTGCTTTGTTGAAAACGACTGAGGTTGTGCTAAATGTCGCTTTCAACTTAGCATTTATTTTCTGTAGTTTGGGGGGAAATATAAAAAGTTTAGACGCCTTAATACAATTACAGCAGTTAAAACAATCAGATAACAATGACCTTTTTGCTCAGAGAAGATGAAATTATTCAGAACAGGTCAAAGTTAGCTTAATTTAGCTTAGTTTAAGTTGTTTTAGCGTAGCTTAGTTTAGCGTAGCTTAGTTTAGCGTAACAATCGGAAATGGGATGATATCGGTCTGTACAAAGTTTTAAAACATACCTGATTGTAGTGTCAAAGTGTGTGTCCTTGTTAGAGCACTTTTCGAACCAGGATGGCCGAGTGGTTAAGGCGTTGGACTTAAGATCCAATGGACATTAGTCCTTGTTGGTTCAAACCCCACTCCTGGTAGGAAATAGGTGGACAATGTTCTGTTTGACTATAAAATTGCTTAATAAAAGGCACAATAAGTTTGTTTTTCCACGCAAAGGAGGAGCCTGCTGCTTGATACGGGTTAAAGCCATCCCAGTATTTGCTATGCCTAAAGGGTTATGTTCACTCTTTCTCTCAGATATGTTCTTATGAAGTTATACCTCCTTTTTCATTGAAGTTACCTAGACAACTCAACGCTCTAAAATGGTGTCCTTGTTAGAGTATTTCCAATCAGGATGGCCGAGTGGTTAAGGCGTTGGACTTAAGATCCAATGGACATTAGTCCTCGTGGGTTCAAACCCCACTCCTGGTAGGAAATAAATGGAAAACAATCTCTTTGGCTGTAAAATTGCTTAAATAAGGGCAAGATAATTGTGTTTGTCCACTCAAAGGAGGAGTATATGGCTTGAAACGGGTAAAAGCACCCACCAGTATTTGCTATGCCGAGAGGGTTTGTGTGCACTCTATTCACCATTCTCGTAGCTTTCTCTCAGATATGTTCTTATGAAGTTATACCTGCTTTTTCATTGAGGTTAGCTAAATAACCCAACGATCAAAAATGGTGTCCTTGTTAGAGTATGTCCAACCAGGATGGCCAAGTGGTTAAGGCGTTGGATTTAAGCTCCAATGGACATTAGTCCTCGTTGGTCCAAACCCCACTCCTGGTAGGAAATAGGTGGAATACTGACTGTTTGACTGTTGAATTGCTTAAATAAAGGCACGATATGTATGTTTGTCCACTGAAATGAGGACTCAACTGCTTGAAATCGGTGAAAGCGCTCACTAGTATTTTCTATGCCTATTGCCTAGCATGTTTGTATGCACTTTATTTGCCATCGTCGTAGCTTAACATAAGATATGTTCTTATGAAGTTAAACCTTCTTTTTCATTGAGGTTACCTAATTAACTCAACTATCGAGATTGGTGTCCTTGTTGGAGAATGTCCAACCAGGATGGCCGAGTGGTTAAGGCGTTGGACTCAAGATCCAATGGACATTAGTCCTCGCGGGTTGAAACACCACTCCTGGTAGGAGATAGGTAACTTGCTGTGAAGATGCATAAACGTCACATGTTATGGCCATTTATACTGATAATTTTTCCATCTGCTAGAATCGATTTCCAAAATCACATTGGTTTCTCATACAGCATCGCCCCCCCCGTGATCCCAATGTGCTCTGACGGCCCGTCCACACTACAGCTTCGACAGCTTCAAAAACGATTTCCAACGCGTCTGCTCACTTTGAATGGGGTGACGTCACTTTTCGCCGAACTGCATTGTGGGAAGCAGAGTGGAGCTTTCCTGGCATTTCAGGCTGCAAAGGTTGAGCAATGTTCAACTTTTGAAGCTTCTGAAGCTTTCGGTGGAAGCGTCAGCCAATCAAATCATATGCCAGTACAAGCTCTAGCCAATCAAACCGCTGCTTGTGTGTCAGGGGCGGGAGATTCATGTGATTGGTTGTTGGTCGAGCTTCAGACACGCCCAGCTTCAAGCTTTTTTTTAAGCTGTAGTGTGGACGGGCCGTGATTGGTCGAGACGTTGCGAGGCTCGCTGCTGCCAGGAGCGGACAGGTTTCCGGGTCGGCGATACAGCGAGAACAAGCTAAATTCATCCTGAGCACACACACACTCACAGCCGAAGTAAAAACAATAAGTGTGGCTTGATATTGAGAAAGAAAAAGGTTTATAACGCTGTGAGAATGGGTCTGCGGAGAGCACTTCTCCGCCATCCCAACTCGTCTATTACCAACCAGGCAGGTATTTTCTGTGTTAGAGTTTTACTCGCTACAGGGTGTACTTTGAGGGTTTGTGACTGCAGACCGTTCACATGCAGAACAACCTTCATAACTCACAAGGGGACGGGTGATAACCGGAAAAGCATGACATGGGCCCTTTAAAAATAAAGGTGCAATAAATATGTTTGTGACCTTTGGCAGAGATAATTGCATCGTAAAAGCGAGATTTAAGGTTAAAAAACCTTAATTAACCTTAGTTAAATTAAAAAACGTATATTTTGCGTCTTTAACTAAAGTGAGTGAACCAAAACATAACATTTCAGGTGATAAAAACCAAAATTGTGAGCGGAAAGATGCAATAAAGCTCAGTATTAAAGGATAGTAGTAATCCAAAAATCTCTGCCTACATTTCCATATTTTCCCGTGGATCCCTTAGAATACTACACTAACAATGTCAACATTTGAATAAACCGAACAATGTTAATGTGCACACAGTGTCTGCTTAAAAGTCCTTGAAACAGAATGTGTGTATGTCTTAATCAGAGCGCCACACACGTGCTAGTTGGCTTCTGTAATAGTTGTGAATAATTACTGTCTTCAGTAATTCTGTAATCAGCATTGGAAGTACATCTGGCTGGCGTCTGTGTGGCTCCACCGCGGATATCACAAGTCCACAGGCTCTGTCTAATTTTCTCCTTGCATTGCCTCGAAGGCTGAAATGAAAACCCATTAAATCAAACTTGATTTTATTTCACTTTCAATTGGACGTGCCGCAGTAACGAGCTAAAGGTAAAAAAGAGAAGGAGAAGCTCATTTCAAGGTGAAAAAGAAAAACCACAGCACTTTTTCTGCTTTGATAAAAACCGTGACCTGATTCTGATAAGTTTCGAACATCTGAGGACATCAGAATCTGGAGTCTCCTGTTCCTCAGTAATCAGACTGACAGTGGATCAATACAGAGTGCTTGAGCTCGTGGGTTTTCTGCCTGGCTTTAGTTTGACTTGGACATTTTATTTGTTGTATCAGAGCTGACCACCACATTCCCAAATATTTAGAGCCATTTATCTTCTCCTCTTTCCTGACCAGAGCCCTTGGCCGACTTTGTACCATGATACAGACCCACCACAAAATCATTTACATGTATTGATTACTGCTAGTGATGGGAATTACGGCTCTTTGAAGGGAGCCTGATCTTACGGCTCCGTTCCTTTCCGAGAGCCGTTCAAAGGAGCCGTTTTTGTTTTAAGGGGGTTAATAGGTTTCTCTGTGAAACTATCACCCGGATAATGATTGACTGTATTGCCAGAAATCTACTTTTACTCACAGAGAAATGTAGAACGTGCTACATCTCTCAGCCAGCCAAACTACTACTCAAGCAGCATGCGTTACGCCATCATCTACGGCTAATGTGCATTCAGGAAAGCAAGTTCCCGTAAAGGCGAGTGAATTTATGGCAGGCGGTGAACCAACGATAAAAAGAACGGCTCTCACCGAGTACGACTCGGTTCCCTTTGTTCGTACCAAAGAGCCGTTCAAAAGAATCGTATCGTTCGCGAACGTAACATCACTAATTACTGCTGAGTTCACTTACCCTAAACCATTTTGCAGTGCATCCTTTTTAAGATGTTTTTGTTTGCCCATGTATTCATTCAGTCACTTAATAATAATAATAATAACTGGGATTTCTATAGCGCCTTTCAAGGGACCCAAGGTCGCTTTACAGGAATAGGGCAAGCACAAACAAAACAAAACAAAACAAAGGTCAGACAGACAAAACAACAGATAGATTTAAGGGCCGAAAGCCTTGATGAACAGATGGGACTTGAGGGTCCTTTGAAGGCGTCCAGTGTGGGGATGTTGCGAATCTCCGCAGGGAGAGCGTTCCAGAGGGTGGGGGCTGCCACACTGAAGGCTCTGTCCTCGAAGGTTCTCAGTTTGGTGCGGGGGGTGGTGAGCAGGCCAGAGTCTGAAGACCGCAGGTTCCGGGGTGGGGCATGCGGGTGAAGGATGTCCGATAGGTACTGGGGGGCAAGGGCATGGAGGGACTTGTAGGTCAGGAGGAGGACTTTGTAAGTTATGCGGAACTTGACCGGCAACCAGTGGAGGTGGATGAGGGTGGGAGTGATGTGCTGCCACGGCTTTGTGTGTGTGAGGACCCGAGCTGCACAGTTTTGGACATACTGGAGCCTGTCCGGGGTTTTGTTGGGAACCCCGAACAGGACACCATTGCAGTAGTCCAAGCGGGTGGTGACAAATGCATGCACCAGGGTCTCGGCAACCGACTCCGAGAGTGACGGTCGGAGTCTGGAAATGTTCCGCAGGTGGTAGAAAGCCGATTTGGTCACAGACTTAACGACCAAACTTTTCACAACCCTGTCCTTCGGGGTCAATAGGATGCATTGAAGTGTCGACATGACATCCAGAGCCAGGGTCATTCGCTTCTCTTGAAACACTGCTGAACTGTGAGGAGTGATTTTAATATTCTGTCCTTGTTTAGAGGTATAGCGTGACCAGGATGGCCGAGTGGTTAAGGCGTTGGACTTAAGACCCAATGGACGTTAGTCCTCGTGGGTTCGAACCCCACTCCTGGTAGGAAATGCAGTTTTTAAGGCCTTGGGTTTGTTTGGAACTACAGGTTCAAGTGTCACATTACAGTTCAATGAACTTTAAAAGGTTCTTCCCACTACCAAAGTCCAGTTGAGCAAAACACAATCTCTTCTTCTGTGTTGCTTTATGGTAGCTGCCTAAAACTAGGAGCAGTGACGATAAATACTTATATCCAATTCAAAGAAAAACAAGCCAGTGAAATTTACTTAGAATATTCATCTTGTGTCTTATCTGTCAGAGAGACAACATAATTTATTTTATTTTATTTGTATTATCATACGTTTTACCTCCTTTAGTCTATTAACCTGATAAAATGTTGTATTTTGCTGCATGTACCTTTTAAAGTTCTTATCAAATAATCTGAGGGGATTTTCTTGTTTGTTTTTAACTGATATGTCATTTTGTAAAGCACTTTGAGCTGCATGTGTTGAATGAAAAGTGCTATATAATTATTATCTTTCTTTGACTATGTAGTTTGAATCCCTAAAGGAGTGTTTTGTGTGCTTGGTGTGTGAGTTGGTTGGTTTGTTAATCAGCAAGATAATTGTGAAATGGATAGCTTGATGGACTAAAGCAGGGATGTCAAACTCAAGGCCCGGGGGCCAAATCCGGCCCGCGACTTCATTTCATGCGGCCCCTCAAGAGATTGCAAAGAATATAATATGTTATTATACGGTTACATGCCGATTTACAGAAGCACGTTGCCCATAAACTACATTTCCCACAATGCATCTCAAATTTGACTTTTTTCTCAGAATTTGACTTATTTTCTTCAAAATATAAATGTTTTCTTAGAATTTGCCTTTTTCTCAGAATTAGATATTTTTTAAATCATTTTGTAACATTCTCAGTGAAGAGACCTGCAATGATTTGCCCTAGACTTCTGCTTTCAGACGTAGTTAATTATGAAGTTTTTACCCTATCCGATAATAATCCAATGCAGAGGCAATAATGTCATATAATACATTATTTTATATATATTAAATATTTATATATTTTTGATATATGGTCTTAAAGTTACAACGGGCCCTTTGAGTGCAACCATAATGCTGATGTGGCCCGCGAAGAAATTTAGTTTGACAACCCTGGACTAAAGGAAGAACCAGAAGAGTGTGAAATCCGCTCCGGATACATGCATTAGCTTTGGCGGCAGAACTTCTTGTATAATTAAAATGAACTGGATTCAAGTCTTAGGGGAAAGTGGTGCTTATACCTGAACGCACAACCCAGAAACCTTGCAAACATTCAAATGAGCTTTTAAACCCACTGTGAAGTCTCTGAACACGGGACATACTGCAGCTGGAAGAAATGCCGTCGGCTCTTCAGCTTCTCTGATGTGCTGCTTTCTGCAGAGTCGTCCATATCAGAGGAACCTCCTGATCTTTCAGAGAAGCTGCTGCTGCATCACCTCTAATCTGAGCTCACGGAAATCTTCTTATTTCTCTCTTTTAATCTCAATGATGTCATATTTAGAAGCTTTAAAGACCCTAGCGCTACGTTAGAGTATTAGGGACCAACCGTTTATATTAAGGGCTCCTAATTACAGAGTCGTTTAGGTGTACTTCATGTAACATCACATACTAATTAGCACCAGTTAAAAAAGGAAGATGATGAAGGATGTAGTTGTAAATGACACTATTAGTATGGCAGGTTCCTAATTTATTAATACAAACGATATCACTGCAGAAAAACGTGTTAAAAATACTGAAATGTAAAA
>NC_047513.1:31260049-31367549 GCF_902827115.2 Pseudochaenichthys georgianus | reverse complement strand
CCCCCTGCAGGCACAGCAAAGTGTGACGAATCACAATAAAGATGGCTTCCTCTCAAACTTTTTCATACCAAGGACCACTTAACCAATAAAAAAACACTCGCGGACCACCTAACTTCACAAATATCCAAAATAACATCGTTTTTCTAGAACAGATTACAAATCGCCTGAATATGGTACAAACAAGTGGCCACATGTTTGATGAAGGTGTTTATCTGGGCTATATCATGCAATTGAAAGTGAAACTTAAGCTCGCTCCATTGCGGAGATATTCCCGCGAGAGTGCGGAAAACTCAAATTAATTAATTAATTTCAAATGTGAAATGTTACCAATATACTCACGGACCACCAGTGGTCCGCGGACCACACTTTGAGAAGCACTGATCTAGAGGATAGGACAATATAGTATAGCCTGAACCTCTACAACTCAGGTTCTCTTTACAAGCGCGTCTGCTGAATATAGACAGAGGTTAATGTGGAAAATTGGGTGGTGGAAAGCTTCAGATTAACATTTTTAACTACTAGCGATACCTGTACCATATTAACAAACTAGTGTCAATATGTGAAGTCCTTCAACCAATAAACGCTTCAAGTGATATCCCGTCTTACATTGAGTACTGATAAGTTGGCAAGGACATTACACAATATCGACAAAATATAACATGTATAATAGCTTATTGATTATATATCTGTCACAGGATAACAGTTGGACCAAAATGCAGTGGAAGTAAAGGAAAGAGAGTTTCTATTATTAACGTCAAGCTGGTACAACAGAGGTCAAGACGAAACTAGAGAGCAGGAAAGTTCACACGAAACAGAGGGGAAAAACAACAAAAAAGAAATGAGAAGGAGTCAGCATGGCACGAGTAGCACATTCAAAAAGAAAATTGAGGGATAATACAGTAACAGGGACAGGAAACATCGAAAAGCAGAACCATATAAGGGGAAACAACGGCAGGACAAATTAACACAAACATACAGAGAAACACAAAGCAATCACAGAAGGCGGGAAAACACAAAGACAGAAAGTTTAACAACAAGGGCTCTCCCTAACCCTAACCCCTAACCCTAACCCTAACCCTAACCCTAACCCTAACCCCGTTCTACGAAATGAAACACACAAAAGTACCAACACCATTATCAGGACAACATCAGTGGTATTGGTTTATATATCACCCAGTGGCGGACTGGCCATCGGGACGTTCTGGACGAATCCCGATGGGCCGGTACTGAAGTGGGCCGGTCGGACGATGTGGGCCGGTCGGATAAGTCACTAGCACCGTCCCGTCCTGTCGATAATTTACTAGCGGTATTTACTTGCGGTACCGAGGTTGGCCGGTAGAGAGTCCCGGGCTGATTTTTAGTCCCAGTCCGCCCCTGATATCACCTCATGGGTTACAATTATTAAAGAATCATTAAAGCATGGAAACATGTCACAGTAGAAGCACAATATGCAAATATGAACCTGAAAATGAGCACAATATGTCCTCTTAATTAAATAGACAAGACCATAAACAAGCGATTGATCTCGATTGGGTAACGCTTACATGGTGGTTATTAAAAATATGATGGAGAAAATAGCAGGTTGTATAGTGAATGGAAGAGGCACCCAGGCATCTATTGATGATGCATGAAACCTATAGTTAGATACTACTAAAGCTGTCATATGAAGCCACTCTGGATACCTGAAGGTAACGTGTATCATGGGGTGCTAATCTAGCTCCGTTTCCTTCATGTTATGAGGAAGATGACATGCATTACATTGTGTGCATGTTCTGATTATGGAGGCTGCATATCCTATAGGCTGTACTCTCTATACGGTTTGCCAACACACATGTGATCCTATTTGTTACGGAGATAGAGCCGTGACCACATGCTGGATGTTCCTCCGACCGTTGTCATGCCTCTGCGGCTAACATTGAAGTCTCAAGGTGTGTGATGAGGACTCAGGAAGGTAATTATACAGAGGGATTAGAGCAGGGAAATGTGCGTATGTGTTCGTTTGATAGGACGTTGAAAAGGAAGTAATATAATAATAATAATAGATTTAATTTGTTAGCGCTTTTACAGGTGCTCAAAGACGTTTACAGATATAGACAGTGAAGAGAAAAGAAAAGGAAGGAACAACAAATAAATATATCGTTAAAGTTAAAGTCAAATAATACAAAAACAATCACACATTAAAAGCCAGTGGTGAGGTCAGTGCAGTCTCTGATGGGTTGGGGGAGTGAGTTCCAGAGGGAGGGGGCAGCGACGGAGAAGGCTCTGTCCCCCCATGTCCGGTGATTGGTGCGGGTGGGGATGGATAGGAGGTTGGCTTCTGATGAGCGGAGGCAGCGGGAATTTGAGCTGACTGTCGAAGATGACTCCGAGGCTGCGGATGTGAGGGGAATATAGTTATTTGAAATGACAGACGCAGGTGGATTTGGATTGTTTGGATAACAGATATGCTTCCCTCTTAAGAAAGTTCCACATTATTCTAACCCAGTTTGAGTATTCAGTCGATTTATAACGTTTCCCAATTATTGGTGTCTTTAATCAGCGTACAATACAGAACCGCCTGACAGCTCAATGGGGGATTTTAATCCAAACATGTACAGAGAATTAAAACGATATTGGAATTTCCTTTGAGTTTAAAAGTACCCGGTGTCATCATAAAGCCCTGCCATTTTTTCTGAACATGTTTAAATGAAGGACCAGAAAAATGAGAATCCAGGGCATTTATAAAAAGCAGACATTTAATTATGACTTAGTCAAAAGTCGTTCTCGCTCGTCATGAATAATTTTGTCGGGCAAAGTAATGGGACATGTGTGTAATAAGAAATAGCAGCATGTAGAAATGTGGTTTTAAACACATCAAATATTTAGACTTCGGACCTTTTTTTAGGTCCCTGATCCCACATTTTACAAAAGGTGAGTCTACATTAAAAAAAATACAGCCCTGGAGAAATGAACTGGGTGAAAGTGTATCTTCTAACCTCAGATTACAGTCCCACAGCTCAGCCATAAAAACGACTGTTTGCGCATTTTCTAGCGTTGCAGAATGAAATACATGTATTTGACTCTTGGTTAGACATCTATGCAAATGGCTCTGTCTGAGGTGACTCAGGATCCAGGGAAATGTAGTAAACACAATGTGTAGGCAGAAATATTCATCCACTGTATGCATGGATGTATAATAAGAACTGGATGCGTCGGAGGCGAGGTCTCGTTCCTTCCTATGAGCTGTTCATTGGCGCATGAGGACAAAATGACCCATCATGCCTGGCTGTCAGAGCAGAGGCATCTATTTCAAGCACACTACGTCATCGAGTGCCGCCGAAGGACTGTTCCAATGTCCAGCGTACTTGGAATTCTACCGAGCTCGGCGTACTTCTTAGCGAAAAATTTCGAGGCTGCACATGTGTAGACTAAATGTAAGGCGGGGCCTCTCGTGTGACGCACACCTGCACACTTACTCGCCTGTTCCACTCTTCGTTTTCCGAATGCCAGGAAGGATTCTTGCCTCGCTTCTGAAGCAAGTGACTCGGAAGCAGGACTGCCAACATTTGAGTTTGACAGCTCGGAGTGAGATTTTTTTGTTGGTGAACCGAAAAAAGAAACGTTCATGTGTACAGTGTTACAAATGTATTGAACATGTACAACCTAGGGTTTCCCATTAATGTACCGGGCGCTACAGTGGAATACTTACATACACAGTGTACCCGTGACTCTTATGAAGGCTCGATAATCAGCTCACGGCATATAAAATGGCATATAGGTGTAAGCAGAGGTAAAGTGCTATTTTATAAGTGTAGGGGGGGGGGGTCCTCACCTCCTCTAGGGGGGTCCGGGGGCATGCTCACCCGGGAAGATTTTTTTTTTTGTTTAAATATTGAAGTTAAATGCATCAATCTGGTGCACTTTGAGAGCAACATTAATTTATGGATACTTCTCTCAACATCCAGGTGAAACATAACTGTAAACAGATTTCTTTTTCTTTATGGATATTTTACAAATCACTCACCTTTTGAACTGTATTCTTGTTTTACTGTCATATAGTATAACTGTTTTTCATTTATTCTCATAAATGGTGACCAAAAGGTTTGAGACCCACTGAGATAACTAGACTAAAGTTAACTATCTAAACAGAGAGTCCCTTACCTGACTGAGCTGTAGTTATCTCTCAGTCTGACAGGACAGAGCTCTCCCTCTCCTTGTTTCAGAAACAGCTTTTAATATCCGTTAGCGCAGCTAGCTAACCAGATGCTAACAACAACAATACAAATAGTGTGTTTGGTAGAAATATACTGTATAATAGTAAAGTTATTTAAGATGATTTTACATTATAAATATTCCCCAAAATTATTTAAAAGCATATTCTTCCAAACTCCTTGCTGTAGTATGACACACAGGAGACTATTGGTGTGTGTAGTGAGTTTAATAAGCTGTATAATAGTGATTGAATATTATTGTATTCTCTTTTTTCGGAGTTGCACTTTGCAGACGGTCCCTGAGCACTCGTTTCTTCTCCGGCTGCATATCAAAATGTGATTGTAGTTCGTTGCCAACCTTACCACGGTACTTAGGAGACATCATTTGTGTCTGAATAACGTTTTGTTCATGAGTTATTGATCCGTGAAATCAGAATCTCCCAATATCGTTCCAACTTTACTGAACTAAGCCAGAAGACCTCATTTCTCATTTCGTAGACCGCTCGGTTTGCTGTTCCTTCACTTTATTTGTATATACATTTATTTTGGACGACAACTTAGCGTGAGGAAAGGCAAGTGTGGCGTGAGTGCGTGAGATATGGGTTAGTTGCGTGACTCTCACGCTCAATACGTGAGTGTTGGCATCCCTGTCGGAAGACATGTGCAACCAAGCAAGCGTACTCGACATTGAGAAACACCCCGTATGTACGCTCACAGAGCATGCACCTCTTAAGCCCCGCCCCCCGAGCTCCCACTCTCGGTTCAGTAGAATGAATGGAGACAGAAAATAAATCTAGATTCGGCTTTTAGTGCATTTTACAACTTTAAGGACCGAATGATTCTAATAAGGGCTATAAATAGTTCATACTGGGTAGTTTATTAAATCCGCTGATTTACAGACGTCTCTTTCCCCATGTTAGTCAATGGGGAAAAGTCTTTCTGGGCCCAGTGACGTCACGGACAGATACGGAAGTTGCAGTACCGCCGTTTGGCCACTATTTTCATTAGAGTCCGGCGCACTTCCCGGGGGCTTGACTGTATGTGGGCTGAAGTGACACGCTGGTTAAATCGCTTTGTGGCTGATAATCCTTTATCTGTCATTAACAAAGCGAGGTTTTTAGTTTCAAAAGGTGCTCCTTATTTTAAATATATATTCGTATTATATTTCTTTACAGTGCCTACCAAAAAGTATTTACCAAAAACCTAAGAAATATTTACACATAATTAAAAAAACAAATATAATTGATAATAAACAATTTTTATTTAAATGTATATATTTTTTGGAATATAATGTTTTTTCCTTTTTGAAAAAATTATCTTTCATTGTTGTGTCTTTTTTTATTCTTTATTTGTTCTATTGTCTATTATTTTATTGCCTTCTTTTCCATTTGGATTTCATGGATTTAAATAAATATGAATCCAGGATTGAGTATCGTCAATTTCGAATTAGCTTGAGTATTTGTATTGAATCCACTAAGGGTTAAGCTTATAACATTTGTGCATGTTTGTTTTGTAGCTGTCCTTGTGAGGACAATACATGTGTTTGAGTAGTGATGACAAATATGTTCTCAATGTCCGCCGCTCTACAGCTGCTCAGAGCGAGACAGTCTAACAGTAGAGCCAAGAATGATGGGTTCATTTTCACAGTGTGATGCATCCGTGTTGAAACAGTGGACAGGTTCAACAAAGGCAGGTTTGATTAGTTTCACTGTGTTGAACAGTGACGCACACACAAAGAAAACAATGTTGACATTTTGATATGTTGCCCAACCCTGGTACAGCCAACAAATCAAAAACGTTAGGTGACTCTACTGTCACCTACTGAGCAATTTAAAGTAGAGACGCTACATACTGATATACACCTGAGCATCAGCAGGAGAGGACTCTTTAAAGTAGAGACGCTACATACTGATATACACCTGAACATCAGCAGGAGAGGACTCTTTAAAGTAGAGACACTACATACTGATATACACCTGAACATCAGCAGGAGAGGACTCTTTAAAGTAGAGACACTACATACTGATATACACCTGAACATCAGCAGGAGAGGACTCTTTAAAGTAGAGGCACTACATACTGATATACACCTGAACATCAGCAGGAGAGGACTCTTTAAAGTAGAGATGCTACATACTGATACTGTATACACCTGAACATCAGCAGGAGAGGACTCTTTAAAGTAGAGACACTACATACTGATATACACCTGAACATCAGCAGGAGAGGACTCTTTAAAGTAGAGACACTACATACTGATATACACCTGAACATCAGCAGGAGAGGACTCTTTAAAGTAGAGATACTACATACTGATATACACCTGAACATCAGCAGGAGAGGACTCTTTAAAGTAGAGACACTACATACTGATATACACCTGAACATCAGCAGGAGAGGACTCTTTAAAGTAGAGGCACTACATACTGATATGAACCTGAAAATGTACATAGAAAGTCCTCTTTAATTAGCTTATTGATGTAGAAAGGCTTCTTCAGTTTGCCAAGCAGCTGTATGGCGTCTCTTAGTAGATTTAAACTAACACAGCATTGGATTAGTGGGAATCTTTGTGATCAATGGTATTTCAAATCCCTTGAATTGGTTTTGTAATGGTTTTATGTAACTAATGTAAATGTCGGGATGCAGCTCTCTGGATTTCACTATTTATGTTCTTTCATTATTGCCCTCACATATCTGATTATGCATGTATGCAGATGACTCCATGCTATTTTCTACATACAGTGAGTGGTATTTTTAGATTGTTGAAATGAATGGGGAAATGTATTCAGAGGAATCTAGTTAAGAATATAATTAAATGCATACTTTAAGTAAGCTAATCAGATCAGGAAATGTATATATTGTGGCCATTCCTTTATCAGGTTAGCATTGATTATTTGAGTGTATGTAAATCCACTCAGTGACTGTATGGAACATTTGTCCAGAGACTTCTCCTTCCAGCTTCCTCCTATTTTGTGATGTATCTGCAGGGATCATTTATTTTTCTCCTTGTGCCTCTTATGCAGGTGTTTGCCCCTGAAGCGCCCTGAATCACATAATATCTATCCAATATCTTAAAGGGAACCGATCATGCAAAATCTCTAAAAACGGGGAACAACGGAGCTGATCCAGATTTGCGTCCGATATGACGTAATATCTGAAATGTGGACCCACGGCCCAATCAGAAAGTTGCTATCAGAAACAATGCCCGACTGTTCTGGACGTAATATGGTCGGTGTTCACATTAGCATCGCTAACACTCAGAGTTAACCTGTACTGGAGAGCATGTGTGTGAAGAAGCAGGAAATAAAAAAGGAACTCACCTTGTGGTATAACCGGCAAGAGAGAAAGCCTTTGAGCTCCAGACTGTTTCAGATCCTTGATAATCCATGATATGGCGTTTCATCACGGCAGCATTTAGTTTAGACAGTAGCTGCCGGGTCCCGCATGAGCTCCGCCCCCTCCTTTTTTAAAGCTGTATACCAAGAATCAGCACTTTTGAAACAGGAAGTGAAATACAGGGATATGAGGCATGGCTAGAATGGGTGATCTGTTTGGTATTTTGAGCAAAACACTTCATAGACATGTTTTTCATATATTTGTATATATCTAAGACTCATGCTATTGCCTAAAAACAGCATGATAGGTGACCTTTAAGTACTTGTTTCTGGTATTAGTACTTCCTACTTCTTACATGTTTAACTCAAATACCTGTTCTTTCTACTTTTCACATGTTGAACTCAAATACCTGTACTTTCTACTTCTTACATGTTGAACTCAAATACCTGTACTTTCTACTTCTTACATGTTGAACACAAATACCTGTACTTTCTACTTCTTACATGTTGAACTCAAATACCTGTACTTTCTACTTCTTACATGTTGAACACAAATACCTGTACTTTCTACTTCTTACATGTTGAACTCAAATACCTGTACTTTCTACTTCTTACATGTTGAACTCAAATACCTGTACTTTCTACTTCTCACATGTTGAACACAAATACCTGTACTTTCTACTTCTCACATGTTGAACTCAAATACCTGTACTTTCTACTTCTTACATGTTGAACACAAATACCTGTACTTTCTACTTCTCACATGTTGAACTCAAATACCTGTACTTTCTACTTCTCACATGTTGAACTCAAATACCTGTACCTTCTACTTCTTACATGTTGAACTCAAATACCTGTACTTTCTACTTCTCACATGTTGAACTCAAATACCTGTACTTTCTACTTCTTACATGTTGAACTCAAATACCTGTACTTTCTACTTCTTACACTTTGAACTCAAATACCTGTACTTTCTACTTCTTACATGTTGAACTCAAATACCTGTACTTTCTACTTCTCACATGTTGAACTCAAATACCTGTACTTTCTACTTCTTACATGTTGAACACAAATACCTGTACTTTCTACTTCTCTCATTTCCCAAACAGCTGGTTCCTTTAGTCTGAATGTGTGTTGGTGCGTGATCATTATTCTTTAGAGTCACTGCGTCCCTATTGGTTGGAACACGATCCGTGTATCCATCACTTCCTGGTCTTCTCTAAAGAAGAGGGACCAATGGAAACGTTGTCATGTTGCCGTTGTTCAGCATGGAAACATTCATTAGCTAACAATGACATTATTGTTCTATTAATATAAAGGGAGGTCAGGTACTCTTTAAAACAGCTGCTAGCTATGGGTACTTTTTACTGAAGTACATTTCAAAGCCTCTCTACTTTGACTTGAGTAAAGAAGTTTATTCAGTACTTCTACTTTCACCAGAGTATTTTTAAACACGAGTATCTGTACTTCTACTTGAGTAAGGGATGTGTGTACTTTGGCCCTCTCTGGAGGGGCTAGTTCCTGTTATCTCTTATTTGGCTTCTTATCTCTGCTTTAGCTTCATCACGCCTCAGTCTCAGGTGAAGCCTCAGTTACAGACTGATGGGAACAAAGATGGCTTCAGGAGATGTCTGTGCAGATTCATATCCAAGTGTCAAACACTGTGAAAACCACGGGTGGCATGGTGGGTAATTAAATGCTCGATTGGAAGTCTTGAAGTCTGCTGTGGGAGGCTGTGGCTCAGTGGATAGTGCACTGAACTTTGAATCAGGGGGTAGCAAGTTCGAGTCCCACTGCAGTCAGCATGTCGTTGTGTCCCTGAAACGCTTCACCCCAAATTGCTCCAGTGGGGATTGCCCACAGTACTGAGTATGTAAGTCGCTTTGGATAAAAGCGTCTAACAAGTTAAATCTAACGTAATGTAAGGCTGTCAGTGGAGGCACCATGCTTCCTGATACATGAGGACATGTTTGAGGAAGGAGTCACTTCATAGAGATGACCCTCCTCTTTAATGTTTTCAGCAGCAGAAAGTGTGTTTAGGCGGGGTTGTAAATGCATCCATATGTATCACAACAGACTGAAAACTACGTTGGAAATGATCAACTGAGAGATGGTTTTACCGGATACACCTGTCGAGGGAAAGTAAAAGATGACATAGTAAGTGGTAGAGACAGAACAGACCGGGAGAACATGGGGACAGATAACAAAGGTGTTCAAAGGTTTCACTGAAAGTCGTATTTTTCATGAACTATTTGACCAAAAATTGCTCACATTCAGCATTGCTTTTATCTAACGCTTTAAACTCCAAAAGTCCCCTGCTCCCTGGGCACAGATAAGTAACACCTTGTGTCTAATGATGTGGTTAGTTGTCTTTTCATTCCACGCGTCCCATCAATAGAATTCAATACCACAACCGATAGGAGAGTCCTCATCCTACGACTCTCAAGCACAGTGTTAAAAAGTGGCTCATTGATAACCAACAGTGTCAGCAGTGATGTGTGAGTGTGAGTGTGTGAGTGTGTGTGTGTGTGTGTGTGTGTGTGTGTGTGTGTGTGTGTGTGTGTGTGTGTGTGTGTGTGTGGTCTAGCATTACTATACTTGTGAGGACCTAAATCTGTTTACATAGTCACGTGTGGGGACTGGCTTCCCATATGGGGACAAATTGGAGGTCCCCATGAGGGGAATCATTAATTTTAGGGTGAAGACTTGGTTAGGATTAGGGTTAGGTTAAGGGTAAGGGTTAGGGTAAGGGTTAGGCATGTGTTGGTTACGGTTAAGGTTAGGATAAGTCTCCAGGAAATGCATGTAAGTCAATGTAATGTCCCGTAAAGTGATGTATACATTGTGTGTGTGTGTGTGTGTGTGTGTGTGTGTGTGTGTGTGTGTGTGTGTGTGTGTGTGTGTGTGTGTGTGTGTGTGTGTTTTCTTTATTATCATGACTTGCTCCTTACCTGTATTCAGTGATGTCGTATATTGTAAATATGTACATTTTTTTTGTATAACAATGCAGTGGTATTTGTATTCTTGCTTTCAGGATGCCTATCAGCATCTGGCAAAGGGACTATCGGTGAAAACTAGCCTTTTGTCTAATTCGAGTACATTTACACGTTTTTAATATGTTGATTTTAAATAAACAAGGTCATTGTCTCAAACCAATATTTCACCAGGATTTTCTTTTGTGCACCATTCCTTTCAAGCGACACGTGTCTCACACTTCCTGCATCAGGGCTTATTGAATGGCACTCAAATGTCCAAATATATGTGGATGGATGGATAGCAACGAATTTGAAAAAAGTTCAGCCTTGCAAAGAATTGTGTCTCTAAGAGCTAGTCAAGATTAATTGAGTCATTTTTAACTCTTTGAGATCTCATCCCCGGTGAACATAAATGCATTTTTGTTCACAAATGGAAAATGCATTACCCGTGGAGTGGCTTTCTAATCAAGTTATGCATCTAATTCAATAATACACTCTTGAATATCTCATTACAATAATGAGATAACTAATTACTTATAATTCATTCTGAAATGAGAGAATATTAACATATTTACTGCACCCAAGGCCTGTGGCTTAATTTAATTTCACACTAATATTTGAGTCTAATATTTAAATATTCCACATTTACACAAAAACATTTCTTGCAAAAACGGTTGGTATTGATCAATAAAGTTAACTACCCCTAACATGATCATTTTAATGAGGAGTAACCTAAAGCAAAAACAAGGATTTATGAACAATGACTAATGCTATGGGCACTTGGATTAAAATGCAAATATAATTGTATTGTCATTATTTCAAAGCAAGCAATAATCAGTATGTTTTCTGCACATTTATTCACGAAGACATGATAAACAAACATGGCTTACATATTTAATTTTGTCTACATTTACATTATTTAATTTCCTATTCTGTTCTTGTACATATCATATTCTATTGATATGTATATAGACTTTTTGCACTACTTTGTATTTTATTATATATGTTGCATTGTTGGAGGAGCTCAGGTCAGAAGAATTTAATTGCCATTTCTACACTTTGGGCATATGACAATAACCTTAGCTGACGCAACAAAATACGGTATGTCCCCCCCACCTCACCGTTTCACTACAGCATAAAACCATTTTGTGCTTACACATATGAAATTCATAAATCCTCTCCTGGTATTTGGTAGTCCAACTCAAACGCCTGACACACCAGAAACCGCCTGAATGGACACAATAACTCTGACTGGAGTACTTTTAAAAATCCCCAAAGTTACAGTGCAACATCAATAATCATCCGTAGGGCAAGAAGACATGTTGAAACAGGTATAATTACTGCTTTAGTCGTTACCCAGCATGATAAGAGGCCCTTTCAGTGTGAGTTTGGTTTACATCCATCCATCCATCCATCTTCTCCCGCTTATCCGTGGTCGGGTCGCGGGGGTAGCAGTTCCAGCAGAGAGCCCCAAACTTTCTTTGGTTTGGTTTGGTTTACATGGTGAAGCTAAACTGCAGAAGTGTAGCAGCATCTTAAGATTATTTACTGTGACATACATTATTTATCTGTAAATAGGGGCAGGATGGAGAAACACAAATGTAAACGATATATAATAATAACTTTAATTTATATAGCGCCTTTCATTAACCCAAAGTCGCTTAACAATGAACATAACAAGCCGTATACAAGACATAAAACAGGGGGCAGTGTTACATTGCAGGGGGGGATGAGTGAGGATGAGGATCGAAGGGTGCGGGACGGGATGTATGGGTGGAGGAGATCTGTGAGGTACTGAGGGGAGAGGGCATATATATGTGTTTGTTTAATTAGATACTTGTGTACTTGTGTAGATATTTGTCATTTCAAACAACCCCTATGTACTTTTTCGTTTTTATTTTATTTGACCAATTTTGTTTTTTCGGTATTTAAATTTGTCATTTTCGTGTCTCTACAAATATATGATTTGCCAAACTGTAGTTTTAATAAAACGTTACCCCAAATAAATAAAGAATAAAAAAACATAAACAAAAAAAACACAAATGTGACAAAATACATGCAAATAATGAAATATCTTCAGCAACGTGACAAAATCATCATGAGATGTTAAAATAATAAAGTGACAGTCGTCCAGGTCCCAGCCCAGCACATTTCCGTTGTGTTTTGAGCTTCCTGCAGCATTCTGTTTTTGACATGTAACGTTTAAGCAGCACTTTCAATAAACTCCCCGTCGACGCTCGCGAAACAGATGGACTTTTATTCATCCGTGGGGAAATTATTTCTCTGCATTTGACCCATCCTGTATTAGGAGCAGTGTGGGGAACAGTGCCCTGTTCAGGGACACCTCGGGAAGCACTTGGTCTTGCCGGGACTTGAACTGTACCTTCCAGTTGCCAAGCCAAGTCCCTATCGACTTCGCCACCACCGCCCGCACATAACTTTGCGTGGGGCCACAAGTTTATCTGTCGGCCACCGTAGTTTGAACTGCTAAAAAGTGGGCGGGCTTAGTATGTATGTACGAAGCAGTCAGGATAACGGTATGAGGACCCAAACGCACTAGAAAAGGGAACTAAGTAGTATTAACAAAAGGCGAGCTTTATTAAAAAAGCTGATTACAAACAAAGAAAAACTAAGAAACACTAATCGGGTGAAACAAGGAACAAGAACAAACTCACGGACAGGGAGGTAACATTGACGAGAAGACGACGACTGAACAGGGAGCAAAGGGGAAGACAAGACTAAATACACAGAAGGGTATTCACAGGACAAGACACAGCTGGGCAGGGGGTGCAGAAACTCAAGGGCAACAGGTGAACACAATCAGACAATCAGACACAGGAAGGAAGACCGAACACGGTGAGAACTGAACTTCAAAATAAAACCGGAAACTAAACACAAAACTAAGAATCGTGACAGAAGCTGGAAGGGTGTCATTATATTATTCATTAGCGCCAGCGTTCGTAAGCATGTGTCATATTTGGTATTACAGCAAAACAGAAATGCAAAGATATTTTATTTTGGCATGTTATCCGTTCCCATCTAACCCCCTCAATGCAACCAACAATAACTGCGCTCGAAGCTCCATCAGACGCCTACCAACAGGGAATAATAAGGGAACTACCATATATTAGCAAGAAAACAAAGAGGCCTTACATTTGGCTCGCACACAAAGTATTTCCGCCATGCTGAGACAGAAACAAACTTGTATTTAGTGCATTAGTGACAGCCAGAGTCCATCCTACAGTCCGCATGGAGGTCTGGACCAGGCTCCTGTGGATTGGGGAGTTCACATTATTAACAACCTGCGGGGGTCCGATAACACTGTGGCATTCGATTAGACAGGGCAGAGCTGGCTGAGGCTATTTAATGCAGCCTGTCTTAATCCCCCACACTGCAAGTGAAAAGTCTGCCAAAAAGTCCATCTGTTCCCTGAACATACAGAAGGCTTCTTCACTGGGGGAACTTCTGAAACTTTTCTGAAAAGTTTTGAGGTCCTTTGATGTCGTTGAAATTGCAGAGGAGTGTGAAAGGAGAGCATAAAGAAAAGTGCTTCTTTTGAGATTAACACAAGAAGCAACAATCTTTCGAATGTGATTTCTCAAGTTTATATTAATAGGCACATTAAAGGTGGGGTAGGTAAGTTTGAGAAACTGGCTTGAGATACACTTTTTGTTATATTCCATGGAATGCTCTTAACATCCCGATAGCAATGAATATCTGAAGTGCTTTGACAATAAATCCATAAAAAATGTCATGTGTGGAAGCCATGGCGCTGTAAAAAGCACGACCAATCTTCTGAGCCGGCTAAAGTAACTGGACGGCCTACCTGCCTGTCAGCCTTCCATCTGGGCACACACTTATCTCGTGTCCTCATTGGTCATGTGCGCGTTCGTGTGTTGGAGGAGGGGCTCTGTGAGGAAGTCTGAAGGAAGGGGCAGATTTGATCCAGCTGTGTATTTTCAAATTCTAGCGCACTCGAGCTGGATTCTTCAAAATTACCTATACCTTTAACGGTTGTGTGGTTTTTATTAATTCCTCTAGGGGGACAAGTACAAGTTGTAACAGAACTGACAGAAAATCTCTCCTCCTACACAAACCTCCTCACTGTCTCCCTCCTCCCGCTCTGCAACTGGCACACATGTCATCATGTAACAGCAGAGTCCAGTAAAAGTCCCAGTGATCAGCATCCAAAACACTGACTGCTATGGCATTTGCATTTTAATTTTGATGAATGCTTACTGGCCTACTCAAAGGTCATTTTCAGAATGAGCTTGGTACATTTCAAGTCCACCAAATAACTTCCACCAAAAGGGATAAAATCAGCAATTGGGAAACTGACATTTTCTCTAGAACTGGAACCACTATGACATTTTCAGTGAGAAACCGAATCTGTTTCACATTTAAAGGTTTTCTGCCCTGGTCTTTTGTTGTGGAATAACATACTGATCCAATGTAAGTATGTATAGGGCCAGAGTATCTTTGCTCAAACACAATACTTGTCATATGTAAGTCAAGGTTTTATTTTGTTCTTAATGCAGACCTACTAGTACAAATTAAAGTGACAGGAAGTCAGTCTTTTCAGTAGCAGCTCGTTAAAGGTCCCGTGTCATGGCCATTTCCACTGATCATAATTCCATGGTTGAGGTAGACTAGAATATATTTAGACTGTGCAATTTTCCAAACTCACATTGGTTTCTCACAGCATCTCTGTAAAGTATGTGTATTCACTCTCTCCACTAAACGGCTCGTTGCAGCTCTTGCCCCCCCCCCTCCCTGTGAGCCCAGTGTGCTCCGATTGGTCGGGACCAGTCGGGACGTTGTGAATCGCGCTGAGCTCCGTGGAGGTGTGATTTCCTTGCTTAGCGATACACAGCTAAACACAGCCAAACTCACCCTGAGCACACACAAAGTCACAGCCGAAGTAAAAACAATAAGTGAGGCTTGATATTGAGTGAGAAAAAGGTTGATAAACGCTGTGAGAATGGGTCTGCGGGGAGAATTTCGCCGCGATCCCAACTGTCTGTTATCAGCCTGCATCCAGGGAGGAGAGATCAGCAGAGCTGCCTGCACTGAGTGTGTGAGGAAGTCCGTGGATTGGTCAATTTGGACCAATCAGCGGGGGGTTAACGTAACGGCTCCACGGATTGGTCCATTTCGTTCCGGGGACGACATGACATCATGATGTACCCGGAAGAATCAAATGGACAGTGACGTATCTCCAACGAGGCGTTTTGGGGAGGTATTTTCTGTGTTAGAGTTTTACTCCCTACATGGTGGACTTTGAGGGTTTTGACTCTGCAGACCGTTTACATGCATAAAAACCTTCATAACACACAAGGGGACGGGTGATAACCGGAAAAGCATGACATGTCGCCTTTAAATCTGAAGTCTGCCAAACAATGTTTGTGGGCTTCCACCAAAACGGATAAAATCAGCAATTGGGAAACTGACATTTACTCTAGAGATGCTAGAACTTTTTAAGTGAGAAGCCAAACCATGTCTTGACTTGTGCTCCAATGTGGCATGTCAAATTGCTTTTCTCACTGTTGTGATTACTACAACCTCAACAGTGTAAATAATGCAAGACACTGACTCGCAGGATAACGGTTACTATGTTAGACATACAGAAGAAATGAAGACGAGAACAAAGGGATGATCTTGATATAACTCCTGAACAGTGAGGGCTAGAGTCATGACATGTGTTGTCTTTGATTGGCTCTTCTTCCTGCTGTTGTGTCCTGCTTCCTTTTTCCTTAGCTGTCACTGACCCCCATTGTAAAATACGACCTCTGTTTCACATCAAAAGCCTTTTAGCCCGGGTCTTTTGTTGCGATGTGTCAGCAGGATGTGTTGCAGTTCAACAGTAATACATTAGTATGTGGGTTTTGGTGTAGCTAGAGAATATCCCGACTAGTGTTGTCACGATACCAACATTTTGGTTTCGATACTGTCAAGAATTGCGATTCTTTTTCGATACTTTTCTTTTATTATTTTCATGATCAATACAATTGTAGTTTATCTGTTAAGTGTTTTCTTACAACATGGTCTCTTCTTTATACTTGAGTTTATGTGATTTCTTTGATAGTTAACTTTATATTTTATTAACATGTAATAGTAGAGTTATATAAATAATTATTGACAAAATGTACATTGCAGATGTTAGCCACATTGGTAAGTTAGCTAAAAAGATAGCCATATTAGCAGAGCGCTGAACACACACGGCTCTTATTAAAACGGCGCTTATGGTACTTTCCCCCGTCATTCTTAAAGTACCGATACTAATGAAACGGAGGAATCGTAATGTTTTTAACGGCAGGGTATCGCGGTACCTTTCAAGTATCGGTACACCGTGCAACACTAATCCCGACCATGTCACTATCTTGTGTACGGCATTGTGTGCAGTCTGATTAGCAACTCTTGGCAAGAGAATAGACTTTAGAAACAGTTGTAGATGTATTCATATATTTCCTTCATATACGAGGGCCACATATAGAAAAACAAGGTGAGGACATTTCCTATTAAGTGAAGTTATAAGTTAGCAAAGTCAATCAAATGCAGGTCTATTATTCTTTATACTTACACACAGCTTTCCATAGAAATTCATCCATTTGTTTTGCAGCTCATTCCTGACAACAGAAGCCTCAGATTGCGTATAATAATGGGAAATATGAAAGGTGTATTTCAAGCTTGTTATGCAAATACTTTTTTTGTTATCATCCAATATTTTTTAGACAAAGTTCTCAACTTTAGTTGACTGAATGTATCTGAAAAGTGGGCTTGGAAACACATGAATGCTGCTGTGTAATATCGTTGTTCAATGTTTACATACTGTATATATTTAAGGAATACAATATAAGACAAGCACATTGTAGTTATACTTCTAGAATGTCCTGATTGCCAATTCAATAGGCCATAGTTTGGACACCGATGGCTTAAACTATTACAGCTAGTTGTGTTTCTTACTCGTGGCACTGCCTTCCTTTGTGGAGCTGCGTATAGATTTGAAGTGAAGATTGGGATCACTGAGGGCAGAGAGTCTTTGTTCCAGAACAAAGCGTGGGCTAGAAAGTCAGCTGTGAAAGGCAGATATGTAGAGTCATTGGTATCGATCAACAACGATATCAATACCCTGCAGATATACGATGGTTTTATGGCCTCGGGGCTGATTGACTCTGTAAGTGGAAGAGTTAGAGTCAGCTTTCTGATACGTTTGTATTCCTGAACGACAGAAAAGACAGTTCGATCCATGAGCTTTTCACTGATCGGTCTTTCTTTGTGGTTTGGCTTTAGATAGGTTTAATGGCACAAAGACTAGAACAAATTGTGGTTATGGTTTAAGAACAATATTATGTGTTGGCAGAAGACGTGATGTAAATCGCAAAGTCTTCCAAGGCAAGCCAAGTTTATTTATATAGCACCTTTCAACACAAGGCAATTCAAAGTGCTTTACAAAAATGAAAGACATTAAGAAAATGGCATTTAAAAACAGTCATTAAAAATCAAAGATAATAAAAGAAACATTAAAAGAAAAAACACTTGAATAAAAATTACAGTGCAGTTTAAGATGTGAATAGTTCAATTAAAAGCAGCGGCAAAAAGAAAAGTCTTCAGTCTGGATTTGAAAGTAGTCAGAGTTGCAGCGGACCTGCAGGTTTCTGGGAGTCTGTTCCAGATGCTTGGAGCATAATAACTGAACGCTGCTTCTCCATGTTTAGCTCTGACTCTGGGGACAGAAAGCTGACCAGTCCCTGAAGACCTGAGAGATCTGGATGGTTCATCATTTAGCAGAAGATCAGACATGTATTTTGGCCCTAGCCCAGGGGTCTGCAACCTTTTTGACAAAAAGAGCCATTTTGCCCCCTTTTCCACCAATTTCTTTTGTCTGGAGCCGCAAAACATATTTGATAGCTTATAAAGTTGTATTTATTGTTACATCATAGACAAAAACTACAGTTTATTTGCATTTATTATTTATTAAATTATAGAAACCCTCTAATAAGAAACAAAAAACTCTCATAAGGAGAATTAAAACAAATACACAGGCATACTTTAAAATAAATCAACACAGCACTTGGGGAGTCCTCTGCACATTTGAAGGAAATGACTATAATTCAAATGGGCCCACTTTGAAATAAATAAAACCTATAGCTGCACCCTCAATAGTTAACTGGTTGAATTATGACTGAAGGTCGTCAGCTGTCTTCCTCTCCCGTGTTTCTCCTCGATACGTAAAGGCTGCAGCACCTTTGGCAACTTCTCTCCACATATCAAACGTCCCGGTAAGCCAGCATCATTTGTTGTGAAAGCAGATAACTCTGTCCACGCAGAATTAAACCCTTCGTGTTCCTCCGGTACTTTTCTTTTCTTTGATGTATCCATAGTTCGCTCATCAAGCCGGGGGTCAGGTAGCAGGATGTGACGCATATTTGAGTTGACCTAATTAAAACCGTTTTGTTTTTATTTATATATGTCACAGTATCACCTCAAAATACAAGATACGAAACATTTTCAACCGTGCAACAAAATATAAATAGTCCTACAAATATTTGTATTGTATTTCCTTCTTATAATTGTATCTAAGCTCAAGGGAGCCAGAGCAGAGTGCCCGCGGGTTGCCGACCCCTGGCCTAGACCATTCAATGCTTTATAAACCACGAACAGTATTTTGAAATCAAGTCTTTGACAGACAGGAAGTCAGTGTAAAGACTTCAGAACTGGACTGATGTGATCCACTTTCTTAGTGTTAGTGAGGACTCGAGCAAAGTCTTCCAAGATGAAGTAAAACTCTTTGTGCCGTCGACCCCGACACGGTTATTTTTCCCTCCAACATACAGACCTTACACCGCTTCCTGCTGTGCCAATGCTGAACATAAACATCGGTTCTTTTAAGTGTGAACAAACAACCAATGCTGTGGATCTCTGGAGAGGACAGTGTGCTTTTCATGTTACTTGACAGAAGTGGAATTTGTTATCAAAATGCACAAGTGGATCTGGAACAACATCAGAGACGGGGTGAACTCCTCAGTGCATCTTGGAGGGAAATCATTCAATACAGCAACAAGAAATCAGCCCTGTTGATGTACTTTAGTGACAGATCTGAATAAAGATTGTCTTAAATGAAACAAAGACAGCAGCCATGTGCCACAGATGAATAGGACAGCAATGAAATGGTCGTCTCCAATCGTTGTTTGCCAAATCCTCTGAGGATAATTCCACACTGTAAGCTATTTTGTTGTCATGCCACGATGCCTTGGCCCCGATCTCCTTGTTGTGACTCATATTTTAAAAGAAAAAAGAAAATCACTCTGGTGTAAAACCACTGTCAAAAACCTCCCTCAATCAAGAACATAGAGAATAATCAGCACCTCGGCAGACATGTTTATGTAGAGAAAATGCAAATGGGATGGTTTATTTCATACGAGGCTTCCCACACCTTCCCCGTTGCTCATGATTAATGAGACAGACGCTGCCTTTTGGATGGAGAACTTCCCTGACAGAACACATTAATACTAAGGTCTCTTTTACATTCTCTTGCCAGCTAGCTATCAGTAGAAGTGCAGGAGAAAACATTTGTCTGCATGCAAAATGGCCTCGTCAAAACACGGAGATAAAAACAGACGGGGAGGAAATCACTAGAAGCATAGCAGCACGTATTCATTACATCACATTGCAATAAGTGCATTCGACCAGGAAGTATTCTCGTTGACAAATGTCCAAATGGACTTCTCTTTTCACACCGTCGAAGGTCTTCCGCTTTGTTAACGATTGATGGTGCAGGCGTCTCATTTTGGAGGAGGAACGTGACAACACATCAATAATCAGCGCTACTTTACATTCTGTCCACTTTGCTATCAAAGGAAGTGCAGAGACGGGAAAAACATTTGACTTCATGCTAAACAGTTGGAGATTTTCAATGTGAACGATGAAAAACATTTTGAGGGGAGACAAGAGCTGCGGATATGTTTACCTTATTGACTTTGGTTTTATTACATGCAGGGCTTTTCATATCTGAACAGATGATACTGGGCAATTGGACTGTGGCTCGAGTGTCAAATACTGTGTTATATATATTATATTTGTTTATTTCATTACCGAAGTCACTTGAATAGAAAGCGAAGAGTAGGCCTGAACAATTCAAGGAAGAAACCAAATGATATCTGACCAATAATGCTATTTCAATTTGAATAGCGTATTTATTTAGTTTTTAGTTGTTTTTTAGTACTAGAATTAAAACTTGCTTATAGATCAATTTAAAGAGTTCCCTGACATATGCGATATGGATTTTCTCCAGCATTAATAATGCATTTAATTATGGATTATCATATTTTAAAGTATTGATAAAATCGCTGTGCATGTGATTAGTGTTACACAAAGACAGAAATGCATTACAAGTGGAGATGCAAGAGTACAGACAACAAACAGATCAGTCTGAATTTGGGATAAAAACTAAAAAGCATTGAGTCTTGGGTTTTAATATATAAATGACATATAGCTCCAAAAGTGGAACAAGGTGATGTGAAAAACAGTGGAATGAGAGGATTCTACCCAAATGTACCCTCCTATTGTCTTCGCCCCCCCCCCCCCTTTACTTTGGTGTGGTCCTGTTTCAACTGCTACTACATTAACACAAAAACCATTAATCACCAAATTTCATTTCACACCATTTCAAACTGTACATATTGTATCAGACTACTGGTACACACGAACACTGCAGTAAATATACAAAGAACAGACACTGAACATGTATTGCGTGTGCCAGGTGTGATCCATGTGGGGGGAACACATCTATGTGTGTGTGTGTGTGTGTGTGTGTGTGTGTGTGTGTGTGTGTGTGTGTGTGTGTGTGTGTGTGTGTATGTGTGTGTGTGTGTGTCAGGTGTGATCCATGTGGGGGGAACACATCTGTGTGTGTGTGTGTGTGTGTGTGTGTGTGTGTGTGTGTGTGTGTGTGTGTGTGTGTGTGTGTGTGTGTGTGTGTGTGACCGGGAACACCATGGGTGTTTCAAAGTTGACTAAATCATCCAGAATTCAATTAAAGTGGTTTAATATGTTCAAATGTCTCCTGTGAAGGATATCATGAAGCCTGAATGCAATCGAATGTAAAACAAAAAAGTTATGATTGATGAAAGTAGTAAATCGGTCAGATTTGACCCGAAGACAACAGGAGGGTTAAAGGTGTTTATCTGCATGTTAAGAGGTTTCAAATAGTAAGTGAGAGCTGGGGGAATCGTTCAGAATCATCGTGTGAAGGTTCATCTCCTGCTGCGCTCTGTATTCAGTGAGTAGGCAGCCTCTCAGGGAGTTAACACACCATGGAAACTTTATTGCTCCAGGCAACTAAAGGTGCACGGATGTGTGTGTGTGAAGGACGTGACGAAAAAGACTCTGCAGTAATCAGGGGGGGGGGAGAGGTCAAATGAGTAAAGGTCCATTAGAGCTGTGTTCATAACAGTAAAGCTACAGCAACAAGGACACACAGTGCATTTCGGTCCCCTCAAAGTTGCCATATAATAAGCTTCATTTCAACAACATCCACTCCTTTCACAATGCATGTCGAACACGTGCAATGAATAATCTTTAGTCTCAAAGCAATGATACACCTGTGAGTTGGATGTAGAACAGTCAGAATCAATATAGATGTTTTTATTTTAAAGTAAATTCAGATTGAACATAGTAAATAAATGTAAATTATAGTGTCCGTCCAAAAAAAAAAACATTACTTATAGTGAAAACCACCCTTGAATGATGGGATGGTAGACTAAAAGCGTTAGGAATCCAAACTATAACATATAATAAGTACCCTGTATCAAGATTGATGCAAAACAAGTGATATTTCACCTTTTTAGAGAGATTTAGAAAAAAAGAACCACTTCTGGGGTCATTTGGGTGCGTTTTCCATATCTCTGGAACCCATTGGTCGATGTTGATGATTGACACCTCTTTTGAACCGTTAGAGCCAATAGAATCGAGGGGAAGTTCCTAAAATCCATCTAAACATTACCCATTGGTGAATGAGTGATGCGCAGCCAGAATGCCCCGGAACCGGAAGCTGTCATACACTCTCGTATAGCAGCTAATATGAAATCTCCGTTATTGACATAAATATGAAGATGGATTATCAGTAATCATTTCAAAGGGACACAGACACATTGGATTAACCTTCAGCAGCGTGTTATGCG
Source organism: Pseudochaenichthys georgianus (assembly GCF_902827115.2). Classification (NCBI taxonomy): domain Eukaryota; kingdom Metazoa; phylum Chordata; class Actinopteri; order Perciformes; family Channichthyidae; genus Pseudochaenichthys; species Pseudochaenichthys georgianus. The sequence continues at coordinate 31,344,870 of NC_047513.1, read as the reverse complement.
TTTTAATGCCATTGAACACAACTTTTGATCAGAAAACACCAACGGTAAGACTTATTTTCAGTTTTGGTCCCGTAACACTACGTTGTGTGTTTTCTGGGTTTGCTTCGCCTGAGTCGTGAGTTTTGGACGCTCAGTGATGATACTAATACTTCTAGAATCTGTGGAATCTCAGCTTGCTAGCTGATATCTTGTTTGTGCAGATCCGATAAGTAATAAAGTATTTCTACCGTGAGTTCTGTGCTCAGAGCGTTCGAATTATTTCGCTCAGGGCTAATTCAGAGGCTTGGCATTACCCTTGGGTTTTGTTCAGCTAAAAATGGTTAATATTGTCTGGTAGCTAAGATTCTTCCCGTTAAGTGGGTATGACACATTCATAGTTTGTTAAATGTTAAGAAGCCCTCAGACGCTGTTTCTTGCAAGATGTTGCGTTTTGACCCCTGTACCGGGGGCATGGGGCTTAACTGGTTTTAAGCAGCATGTGATTGTGCAGCATTCATGACATTTGACACATATCCATGCGCTCCATAGGAGGAATTGTAATGCCTTTTGTGATGGTGGTAAATAGTATGCCTCCTTAAAGGGACAGTACACCCCAAAAATACATATTATTTCTCTTACATGTTTTATTCTGACAACTTAAAGGTGGGGTAGGTAATTTAGGAGAAACCAGCTCGAGTGCGCGAGAATTTGAAAATACACAACCGGAACAAATCTGCCACTTCCTTCCAGAGCCCCTCCTCCAACACACACGAACGCGCACATGACCAATGAGGGTACGAGATCAGTGTGTGCCCAGATGGAAGGCTGACAGGCAGGTAGGCCATCAGGTTACTTTAGCCGGCTCAGATGATTGGTCGTGCTTTTTACAGCGCCACGGCTTCCACAGATGGTTTTGTCAAAGCACTTCAGATATTCATTGCTATCGGGATGTTAAGAGCATTCCATGGACTATAACAAAAAGTGTGTCTCGAGCCGGTTTCTCAAACGTACCTACCCCACCTTTAAGACAAATCGTAGCAAAAACAACAAAAGTGTTTTTGTGCTATTGTGTACCAGTCCCCTGAAAACTCATCACGAGTCCCTTTCGACCCTTTTGATAATCTCTCCAATGGCAAAATAGACCTTTGCAAACCATGCTGAGATAACGGTTGGGTCTTCTTTCAACGCTTTTGTTGTGATGCATTTCTTAACCCTGACCCGGAGATATTTATTGAAACATGGAAAAATATTCCTGTGTTTTTAAAACTGCAAATGAAAGAATCACGTTGTAGAAGAGCTTGGATTATCAAGACAACAACTCGGAGGCTCCACACTCCTAAGATTCGGGGAAATGTAGAATTCCTTGTAACCGTAGTCATTTCATTCCTCAATTTTCTTTTTACTTTTACAATGAAAGCCTTATGGCATATATTCCTCTTTCTCCTGAGGTTCATTTGTCACATCCCGCTGTGTTCAATCTTCTATCCTAAAACAAATAAGTGCCTGCAGTCTCACCGATCCTTCATGTCATCACAACAAGAGCAAATGGTCACTTTGGATATTTACTGTTTTTGATGATGAAGAGCAGTTTGTTTCCACTTGATGACCTGTGTGAGGATTTTGGTCACATACTCAAATCAGGACGTATAAACATCAATAGCTAGAAAAGCCCACCATGCAAGTTTAAACATTTATAAATAACACATTGCTCCTGGGCAACAATGAACTCTTCTCACTTTCAAAATGTCAGGACAGGGAAGAAAATACATTTTAAATTGGACCACTTTTGCTATTTTGTCCTCGGGATTTCAAAGGCTCTAATTGAACCAGGGGTTACAGCCCTTTCAGAAACCCATTAAAAAGCCTCAACAGAAAACATACTGATGTTTCTTACAGTACACTTTGCCTTGTGTTCTGAAGCAACAAAGAACATGTGGTTACTGTAGGTTGTTTCACCTTGAATTCAATGAACTATTCGTGACGGCTGACTGTTCATCTCTGAGGACTAACTTCAGAGTTATTTCTACATTAATTCAAATCTTATGTGAAGATATTTCTATCCCTCAATGCGCCCAGAATCCTCGATCGAGCGAGTGAGAAACACAACCAGGCCTACCCTTTTTAATCAAAATAAAGCTCAGACGGAAAGTCAATATCTGTGTAAATGAAATACCCGTTGCCGAAGCCAGGGTGTAATGTGTGAAGTCTCCGAGATGTGATGCCATCAAATGTAAAAATCTGGAGCGTTTTCATTTTTTTATTCCCTGAGTGATATTATTAGTTCCAGAGCTGCAATTTCACAGAACATCCCCCTAGGTTTTGTGTGCGTTGCCTTTAACATCTATTCTTATTCATCCCGTCTGTGGAGTTTCAGATATTGAATGTTGATGAGAGCAGAGAGCTTTTTATTACTCGCTTTGGCGTAATATTATCCGTATTAAGAAACCAGTCTGCTTTTCGTTTACAGTTTCAAAGGGGCTTTTCTGACAATATGCAACATCACCGGCTCCAGCTGTCTGTTAAGGTGGGGTAGGTAAGTTTGAGAAACCGGGTCGAGATACACTTTTTGTTATATTCCATGGAATGCTCTTAACATCCCGATAGCAATTAATATATTAAGTGCTTTGACACAAAATCCATAAAAAACGTCATCTGTGGAAGCCGTAGCGCTGTGAAAAGCACGACCAATCATCTGAGCCGGCTAAAGTAACTGGATGGCCTACCTGCCTGTCAGCCTTCCATCTGGGCACAAACTTATCTCGTGCCCTCATTGGTCATGTGCGCGTTCGTGTGCTTTGGAGGAGGGGTTCTGTAAGGAAGTCTGAAGGAAGTGGCAGATTTCTTCTGGTTGTGTATTTTCAAATTCTAGCGCACTCCAGCTGGTTTCTCCAAAATGACCTACCCCACCTTTAAGGTATATTAGCATATTATAAAAACACTATGTGACTGACAAAACTTAAAGCTGGGACTCTTATCTGCTAACATGCGTAGAGCATTTTGTTTGATATTCAGCCATATAAACCATATATATATATATATGCAACACCATCCATCCATCTTCTCCCGCTTATCCGTGGTCGGGTCTCGGGGGTAGCAGTTCCAGCAGAGAGCCCCAAACGTTCTTTTCCCCACATCAACCAGCTCTGACTGGGGGGTCCCAAGGCGCTCCCAGGCCAGCGAAGAGATATAATCCCTCCACCTGGTCCTAGGTCTACCCCTCGGTCTCTTCCCAGCTGGACGTGCCTGGAACACCTCCCTAGGGAGGCGCCCAGGTGGCATCCTAACTAGGTGCCCGAACCACCTCAACTGGCTCCTTTCTACGCAAAGGAGGAGCGGCTCAACTCCGAGTCCCTCCCGGATGACTGAACTTCTCACCTTATTCTTTCACACACACATACGCGTATTGGGCCGAGGGCGACACCGTACTTCCGGTATCCGCCGTTTTATGCGAGGTGCAAGCAGGCCAAGGGTTTAGCCGTACACCGTCTAGGTGTTGCTAAGCTTCCTGTACTGAATATCATAGTCTATTGCCTTAATCAATATCTAGTCACCTCTAAAACACCACATATATGCAATGGCATGATAATATTATTGTGACAGGTGGGGTATTCACCTGGTGCTTCCAGAAATTAGACGTAGATGCAGCCAAAATCGACGCAGTCTGTAAAGGCAATCGGACAACCCACACAGCTCTAGTTCACGCCGGTAACGACCTCGACCACACCCCTCAAGTCCAGAGATGTAATCCGAAGACATGCAGCGATTTCTTCGGTCGTTAATTCAGAAAAAAAACCTAGTGCGCACTGCCTGGCTACGTTAGCTAGCTGTTTATATTTGCACTTCCAGGATATTTGCACCTCCATGAAAATGGCGTATTTATATATATATATGGCGCGTGTTGCATTGTGGGTAGCTCGTGACGTCACTGTGTGTGAAAGAATCCTTAAGGGAGACTGAGACAATCTGAATCGGCGTATTCCACTTACTGTGTGGATAATCAGTGAATAAAGTTAACACAACATCATTGGAATACAGGTTCAAAGCTTTTTGATTGAATTGAATGTCTCTCTGTGAAAGTTTTACCCTGAATAAAAGTACTATACCGACATGTTGAATTAAAACCACATTTACAATCTGAACGAGCTGCTGTGCCAAGGTCACTTTCCATTGTTAACTCCCACTGGTTCAACTCCACAAGCTTCAGAACTGCAGTATTCTGATTTTTGAAATTGCAGAAGCTTTGGATACAAATAATTTCATGGGTACACAAAATGAAAACTCTTGTAAATAAACCCTGCATAAGCGATGTGCCTTCCTCTTGTTCTCCAAAACGTTTTAAGTCAGCACAACGGGTTCTTTCATCTTAATGCACACACACATGCTTTCAGGGTGCTTTCATTGAACGATGGATGTTTTATTCAAATTTGATTGGATTTCTCACTTAACTTTGACCAGTGTGGGATTATCCATTGACCTGTTTTCCCTCTGATCTTAAATATAGTCAAAATAAATCAAAGTTTTTGCTTCTTTTCACCCAAAAATGTGGCATAATTTTGTGCGAATTAGGTCTATTGTCCACAAATTACAACAACAACAACATTCAAGAATTAGGATAAAGTTGGATATAAAGGTTACTTGGTTTTACCCCAGGTATAATATGCTGCTTTAGCTTAAGTGTCGCAAACATTTCGGACCATCTGATTTTTCTCACTAATTTCTCATGCATCTCTGTACCACAAAACCACACGTGTGTTTATATAAGCTTTATTTGTTAAGGGGTGGACAGACAAGACAATACAACAATATGGGTGAAACACAGCTCACACACTGCTGCTTGCCCCCCCCCCCGTCTCTCTCTCTTTGTCTCTCAGCCTCTGAAGTGTGAACAGACGCTCTCTCACTCTCCAGACTTTGATCAGCGCCGGGCTGCCAGCATTCAGTCGGACAAGGTCAGGGAACGAGATGATGGCCTGTGTCAAACGTGTGGAGCTGCCACCTGTTTGAGAATTAATTCTGCCTCTCTCACATGTACCTGAACCTTTAATGTCCAGGGACTTCAAACTGAGAGCAGTCAACAGCCTGTCATATAGAGGTGGGAAGTAGTGGAGTACAAATACTTTGTTACTGTACTCAAGCACATGTTTCTGGTATCAGTACTCCACTACTTATTTTTCTGCCGACTTTTTACTTTGACTTCTTACATTTTGAACACAAATACCTGTACTTTCTACTTCTTACATGTTGAACTCAAATACCTGTACTTTCTACTTCTTACATTTTGAACACAAATACCTGTACTTTCTACTTCTTACATGTTGAACTCAAATACCTGTACTTTCTACTTCTTACATGTTGAACCCAAATACCTGTACTTTCTACTTCTTACATGTTGAACACAAATACCTGTACTTTCTACTTCTTACATGTTGAACCCAAATACCTGTACTTTCTACTTCTTACAAGTTTAACCCATATACCTGTACTTTCTACTTCTTACATGTTGCACACAAATACCTGCACTTTCTACTTCTTACATGTTGAACCCAAATACCTGTACTTTCTACTTCTTACATGTTGAACCCAAATACATGTACTTTCTACTTCTTAGATGTTGAACACAAATACCTGTACTTTCTACTTCTTACATGTTGAACACAAATACCTGTACTTTCTACTTCTTACATGTTGAACCCAAATACCTGTACTTTCTACTTCTTACATGTTGAACACAAATACCTGTACTTTCTACTTCTTACATGTTGAACACAAATACCTATACTTTCTACTTCTTACATGTTGAACTCAAATACCTGTACTTTCTACTTCTCACCTGTTGAACTCAAATACCTGTACTTTCTACTTCTTACATGTTGAACCCAAATACCTGTACTTTCTACTTCTCACATGTTGAACCCAAATACCTGTACTTTCTACTTCTTACATATTGAACTCAAATACCTATACTTTCTACTTCTTACATGTTGAACACAAATACCTGTACTTTCTACTTCTTACATGTTGAACCCAAATACCTGTACTTTCTACTTCTTACAAGTTTAACCCATATACCTGTACTTTCTACTTCTTACATGTTGCACACAAATACCTGCACTTTCTACTTCTTACATGTTGAACCCAAATACCTGTACTTTCTACTTCTTACATGTTGAACACAAATACCTATACTTTCTACTTCTTACATGTTGAACCCAAATACATGTACTTTCTACTTCTTAGATGTTGAACACAAATACCTGTACTTTCTACTTCTTACATGTTGAACACAAATACCTGTACTTTCTACTTCTTACATGTTGAACCCAAATACCTGTACTTTCTACTTCTTACATGTTGAACACAAATACCTGTACTTTCTACTTCTTACATGTTGAACACAAATACCTATACTTTCTACTTCTTACATGTTGAACTCAAATACCTGTACTTTCTACTTCTCACCTGTTGAACTCAAATACCTGTACTTTCTACTTCTTACATGTTGAACCCAAATACCTGTACTTTCTACTTCTCACATGTTGAACCCAAATACCTGTACTTTCTACTTCTCACCTGTTGAACTCAAATACCTGTACTTTATACTTCTTACATGTTGAACACAAATACCTGTACTTTCTACTTCTTAAATGTTGAACACAAATACCTGTACTTTCTACTTCTCACATGTTGAACTCAAATACCTGGACTTTCTACTTCTTACATGTTGAACACAAATACCTGTTCTTTCTACTTCTTACATGTTGAACTCAAATACCTGGACTTTCTACTTCTTACATGTTGAACTCAAATACCTGTACTTTCTACTTCTTACATGTTGAACCCAAATACCTGGACTTTCTACTTCTTACATGTTGAACCCAAATACCTGTACTTTCTACTTCTCACATGTTGAACTCAAATACCTGTACTTTCTACTTCTTACATGTTGAACACAAATACCTGTACTTTCTACTTCTTACATGTTGAACCCAAATACCTGTACTTTCTACTTCTTACATGTTGAACTCAAATACCTGTACTTTCTACTTCTTACATGTTGAACACAAATACCTGTACTTTCTACTTCTTACATGTTGAACTCAAATACCTGTACTTTCTACTTCTCTCATTTCCCAAACAGCTGGTTCCTTTAGTCTGAATATGTGTTGGTGCGTGATCATTATTATTTAGAGTCACTGCGTGCCTATTGATTGGAACACGATCCGTGTATCCATCACTTCCTGGTCTTCTCTAAAGAAGAGGGACCAATGGAAACGTTGTCATGTTGCCGTTGTTCAGCATGGAAACATTCATTAGCTAACAATGACATTATTGTTCTATTGATATAAAGGGAGGTCAGGTACTCTTTAAAGCAGCTGCTAGCTATGGGTACTTTTTACTGAAGTACACTTCAAAGCCTCTTTACTTTGACTTGAGTAAAGAAGTTTAGTCAGTACTTCTACTTTTACCAGAGTACTTTTAAACATGAGTATATGTACTTCTACTTGAGTGAAGGATGTGTGTACTTTTGCCCTCTCCGAACATCAACAGTGTCGCTGTGCAGTTCTGAGTCTTAAACCCAATCCTCTTCGCTTTCCTCCAGGGTGGAATTTGAATGACTTGATCAATTTCTAATCAGGAAAAAGACCCACAGTCTCTCTTTCTCCTTTTGTAGTGAAAGCCTTTCCCACACATCTTTTATATGGAGGACTCACTCAGAAGTTGTCGAGAGCAAACGGCAGATATGCATGTGTTCACGTTTCAGATATGTCTCAGCATGTGTGGGGATGACAGGACTTTATCTGCAGCGTGGATTTGCTGTTATCTAAATATAGATGCATTTGTGAAACCCTGAACACATCAGAATGAAACCCGGGCTGTGTGTAAAAGGCAGAGGAGGCTTTTTCATGTATAAATTAAACCCCAGGTGGTCCGCATGCTATATCAGTCATAAAAGGCACAAACAATAAATCCCCTTCTCTATTTTACTCTGGGAATTGTGTCGATAGCAGGTTACTGACTGACTGTCGCTAGAAAATACCAGTTTACACCAGTGCTGCCTTGCCCTTTTAGCCAGATGTACCTCCAGTTGTATACAAGTGGATGGATGTGGTTATTTTTGTCAGGTCTACATTTGTTTTACTTCCTTGGTTTCACAGAAGCAGATTTTTTTTCTAATTCAACCAGTTACAGTATCCATTACTTCTAATCCCGCCATAAGCCTTAAGTCCTTCTGCATATAAGCTTGTGTGAAAGTGTGTTTCATTGCTTCACTACTTTAGCTACTATTTCAGCCTTTTATCCAATGGTATTAGGACTTTATGTGAACAATTTATCCTTGTTGCAAAGAGTGGATTTCACCAGATTTCAAGAGTGTCCGACTTCCAACATGAATCATGAAGATCTTTGGCCGTTTATTCAGTCATGAAAACCCCAATGTCAGAAAGTTAATGTTAGCTAGATGGTTATACTGTGTTTTCTAGTTGTAAGAAAGATAAGGGCTGCAATGTATCCATCAGCTAGAAAACCAAGATTAAGTTAATTCATATTTGTTCACATTGTTTATTTTGGCATTGGGTGTGCAAGTTTCCCAAAGGCCCTATCTTTGTCAACTAGTGGAGTAGGACTTTCATTTTATATCCGTTAACAATAGCAGCTTCTGGTTATTGACATGCCCTTAACAGTGGGAGAACTGTAATCATTTTCACAATCAACGGAGACATTTCTGCTGCTTGATGGTCTTTTTAAGAGCTGAGAGACTGCAGCACATCTTAGGCGCGTTCACACCGCAGTACTTTTCCCACTTTAGTTCCGATATAGTTCCGAAATGTTGCGTTCACACCAAAAAGAGCCGGCACTAAAATTAGTTCATGAGAACCTTGTCATCCCCTTTTCCGTCCCTGCTAGAGAGCAGGGACCTTCGTGGGAGAAAAAGGTTCCTGTGTCTGATTGGCTGGGCGGATTGCAAGCCACGCCCCGTAAAACTCCCAAAAAGTTTTGCGAAGCCGCCATTTTATTATCCTCGCATTAGCATTATTAGCATTAGCATTAGCCCAGCGCAGAAACACAGAGACACTAACTTATGGCAACACAAAATAAAACGTGGGAGCGGTGGAGATGAGGAGGTGTCGGCGTTCTGGCGATTTACTCGGAAGGCTTCAGTAGAAGCTGCTGGGAGTCCCAGCAGCTTCTACTGAAGCCAGTCCCCAACTCCGGGGACTTCCAGCCGGGGACTTCAGGTGGAAAAGTACTGTGGTGTGAATTGTGTGTTGAAGGAGGAAAACAAGGCAATAAACAAAGTATGAAAGTTATATGGGAAACTTTCCACAGTCATGAACTTAAAACCGTAGCAGATGTTAGGTAGGGTTTGATTGTTGAACTGTTTGTACAGTGAATTAATGAGAATACTGGGTCAATGTACTGTGTGTGTTTAAAGCAATAAAGTATCCAGAGGTTGTTTCTATCCCAGCCTCTGTCACAAAATGTCTTTTCTTATTTGCTTTTTAGGTGGATCATCAGAAGAATGGACGACACATCAGTCACTCACCCCACAGAGTCAACAGAATAAAAAACAGCCTGAACTCGACTATCCAGCAGCAGTTAGAAGTAATCAGTAACCATCCTTTAGTGTGGATTACTCTGCAAACAAAGCACCTCCATGAGTTTCATCAGGATCCTTCATGAACCCAATCTTGAGCCTGCAAAGTAGGAACAACAGGGAATGCATATCGGACATCAGAGAGACATTTGAACCCTGATTTTTGTGACGACATGCCTCTTCTAAAGCGTAGGAAAATCAGGACTTTAGCGTTGCTTTTTTGCGTCATTTCATTCACAACATTCCTGTTCAGCTACACGTTCCGGGACCCCTCGCTGTACTTCTTCAAGTACGCATTTCGCCTGTCGGATACCTTCTTCTCCAAAGGGCTTTGTGCATGCCAGCGATGTATGACGGAGCTAGAAGACGACCCCTGGTTCTCAGAGCGCTTCAATCAGTCCTTCAGTCCTCTGATGTCCCGGGAGAACAGCCTCCTCTCTGATGAAACCTTCAAATGGTGGCAGGTAAGATTCGAGGGGATTTGTTTTGGGGGGAGTTGCAATGCTGTGCTGAAAGAAATTGCACATTCAGCTTCTGAGAGCGAGACGAGGAGAGATCATGAATAAAGAAGAGATCACACAGCGCTGTAACGCTCACAAGAAGTGTTTGTTTTTGCCACATTGATTGTCTCAAATCCAGGGGATCTTCAGCCGGATCAAGTTGTGAAGCCGACTCCCACGCACAATTTGGTCACATTTAACAAGTGAGAGGGTCGATATGGAAATGGTTGCTTACTCTCACAATCCTTCCAACATCTACAGGCGAAGACATTTCACATCAAACATTAAAGCATATATGCATAAGTGATGCCATTTATTTCTGCAAACTGCATCCTGCCTACAGAAACAATGGACATGTGCTGCAGACGAAATGCAGATACACTGAAAAAACTGAAACGTTGACTTCAATTAAATGTATTATGTAAACAGATTTCACATAACTGTACAGTGTAAGGTTAGTTGAAAGCCATTATATAAATGAATATATAATTAGGTTGAACTTTCAACCAACCTTATACAGTTGTGTGAAATCTGTTGACAAAATACATTTAATTAAAGTCAACATTTCAGTGTTTTTTGTGTATGACACTTCTGATCGCGCACATAGGCTTCTATTCAACACAACTGTGTGACTGTAAGTCAAGATATCGAGCCTTAAATCAACTTTATTAATCATTAATGTTTATTAATACATTCCCCAAGGGTTAGGTACATCTTGGTGCATGTTCCTCTGTGATTCAGAGGACTTGTTATTGTGTTATCAGTTGGTATTGATTATGTTATATAAATACCTAAATACGTTAATGATCAGCTGGCAGGTGTTGTATCTTCTATATATAGAAGGATGGATAGATAGATAGAGAGAGAGAGAGAGAGAGAAAGAGAGAGAGAGAGAGAGAGAGAGAGAGAGAGAGAGAGAGAGAGGGAGAGAGAGATAGACAGACAGACAGACAGAGACCAACATATTTCAGAAATAGAAATAAAATAGCATTAAAAATCTAAAAAGTTTAAGAATATAAACCAAAAAATAGACATTATATATACATGTGGAAAAACAAATAAATAATAGATAAAGACTGGAAACTGATAAAGCGCCCGGCAACATCTTAGTTATAGACTGCATTAAAGAATAGTCACTGTGATGTTCCCAGTTCAAATCTGATGCGATGAATTTGGGAGTTTGGCTTTGGGGCTGTCAGCCATTTTGTATGTTGGAACAAGAGGTGACCAAAGAGATGGAGAAGAGAGGTGCGATGAGAAGCTGTGATTTTAATTGGATGCCACTTTTGGCTACAGTTCCCAACTCCTTGTGTGTCTTTACCCTGGCGCTAAAACACACAACGCCTCGTCGAATTTACTCTCCATCGTTCAGTATTGAAGACGACTTGAAAGTAGCAATTGAGACCATAAACTCGTAAGGTAAATGTTTACTCGGGTATTAAAGCAAGCTATCCTATCCTATCTGTATACCATAGTAGATTAATGCACATCCGCTTGCCTTTTTAGACCCAGCAGTCGCCCCTTGGTCCGAATGGTAAATAAATACACCTGGCAGAACAAAACATACATTTAAAGATGACAAGTTGAGGTGTTATGGGAGTTGTTATTGCCCCTGGATTGTACAGATTAAATAAACAACATGTAACATGATATTGAGCTTTAAAGCTGCTTTGAACCATGAGTTGCTTTCTGTTTCCGTCGGTCTTTATTCTAAGCGAGTGTCTGCTGGCTTTAGCTCACTTAGCATGTGCCGTATCGATCTTCTAGTCTCTCTCAGGGTAAATTGATGCTTCTTTTCAATTAGAGCGTATATGTTAATCGTACTTTAGTTTGTATTCGTGCAGCTGGTGGAGGAATATTCATCTCTGCCTCTTCCTTATAATGGATTTGTCAACTGGACGATTGCTGAGTGTTAAATGGTTGCTTAAAGAGAAAAACCCTGGGATTCATTCTACACAAAAACCTGGAATTAACTGACAGAGATATTAACGTTGCTCCTTTGGAAACATCTCAATGGATCCACTGTTTTAATACATCAGGTGTATTATGGAGGTTCAAATCCCCTTTCTTGTAGATTACAATTCCCGTCAGCTATATAAATAATTACGTACCAGCCTTAATTCAATTCCATCCGATCAATATATAAAGTACCTTCTGTACATCCAATTATTAGAGTACAGCTCTCTAAATTAGAAAAGCCAATTCACAAAATGTATGTCTCACAAGTATCCTACCTTTGTCTGGAAGGCATCCAGAGCCTCAGTATTCGACTCACACTGTGTCCAATTAGAGGCAAGAATAGAACAATTACTGCAAGGCTGCCTCCTGTCACTTTTCATTTCAGGAAATGCTGCTCACGGTGAGGTAAGTGTCAACTATCAACGGCAGCTGGCAAGATGGTTTTCTGGCCTTAAAAGGCATGACCTATGTGTCAAAGCAAACATGCAACTCAGATAAAAGTAATTACAGTAAAGGACAGTTTCGAATTAGGCATTTAAAAACACTAATTTAAAAGCAAAGATAATAAAACTTGAATGACAGGAACATGAATTAAAGTCGCAGTGCCCTGTGAGATACACACATCTGAAATGTTTAGTTCTGAATCTCAATCATTGCTAACTTTTTAGCAGAAATAGTTTTCTTTGACCACACTTTCTTTCTTAAAAAATAAGCTGAACGATTGTTAAATCCCATGGAAAGCTGAGGTGAACTGTTTGTTTCTCACTATAAGCGACGCCTTTAACGTAACTATAGCATGTGATCCAGTGTTAATACAAAAGCATTGATAATTGACTATTTAATTTACCTAAAACTCCCTTAAAAAGTGTTCTTTAACTAAACATATAGATCAGAATGTGGCCTTTAAAGACTCATTTCTTTCTACTTTCTTTTTTAACTTATCGGTACCACTTTACAATAAGACTACTCTGATAACGGGTTTACGAATAGTTTGTAATTCATTTATTAATCAGGTTGTGAACACTTTATAAATCATTACTAAGCTTTTATGAGACATGAGATAAACAGGGCAACTGTGACCGGTTGCTTGCCAAATAGTGAGCCCAAATGTATCTGTACTGCTAAGCCTTATATTGGCTACCTAGCTTACTTTGTCTCCTTCATCAGCCAGCATCCTTGGTATCTGTTGCTCACTGAGTTGATTCTCGCTAAGTAGCCAATGTAAGGCTTTGTCGTCTTGCCAAATAGTGAGCCCACATTTATCTGTCCCGCTAACGGTACGTCCACACAGCAGCTTTTCAAAATTCTCGAAAATCTTGGAGCTGGGCGTGTCTGAAAGCTTGGGGATTTTTTGCGAGCAATGCGACCAACAACCAATCACATGAATCTCCCGCCCCTGACATACGAAGCAAAAAAAAACGGGGATTTTATGCGAGCAATATATATATATATATAAACTCCCCAAACAGGCGAACACCTACCAGTTTCCCCCACTGTCTCTGCCCCCTCCCTCCATGCTGGTTCCTCCGGTTTCTATCCCGTTAATAGTTCTGGTCGTAAAGAACCGGGTGATTTGCTACCGTAATTTCTCGTTTGGAATATGAGGAATTGAACTGCGGTCTGGTTCTCCCTGCTTACACGCGGTTTGATTGGCTAGCGCTTCTACTGTCAGATTTGCATAAACGTGTTTGATTGGCTGGCGCTTCCAGCTCAGCTTCAAAAGTTGAACATTGCTCAACTTTTGAATCCTGGACATCCTGGAAATCTTCGCTTCGCTCCCCCACAATGCAGTTCGGCGAAAAGCGAGGCAAAGTGACGTCATCCCCATTCAAAGTCAATGGGCAGAGAAGCGGTGGAAGATTCGTCTAAAGCTGCTGTGTGGACGTACCGTAAGCCTTATTAGAAATGGTAGTTCATTAATAAATGGTGATTTGTTGCACACTTTACAATAAGGCTCCCTTTTGGCAACTATACATGTTAGTAACTAAAGAGAAGCCAAGAAACATCAAGATAGAAGGGGGGGAATCAACTCAGTGAACAACAGATACCAAGGCTGCTGGCTGATGAAGAAGACGAAGTAAGCTAAGTAGCCAATATAAGGCTTAGTCATCTTGCCAAATAGTGAGCCCACATGTACCTGTACTGCTAAGCCTTATATTGGCTACCTAGCTTACTTCGTCTTCTTCCTCAGCCAGCATCCTTGGTATCCATTGCTCACTGAGTTGATTCTCGCTAAGTAGCCAATATAAGGCTTAGTCATCTTGCCAAATAGTGAGCCTGTGTTGATGTATGAAAACTATGTGCGAACTGGTTTATAAATGGTTCTTAAGGGTAGTATTATTGTAAAGTGGTAACAATTTATCCTTTAGTTATTTCAAGTGTTTCATGCTAAACGAACCCCCCTTTGGAAAATTCTAATCTGCGTCCCAATATTCCGAAAAATTCAACGGATCATAATATTAGACATTAGCTTCAGGCTTTGTGGATTACTTGTAATGGTTGGACGTTATCGGGATACAAAAAAAGGGTAATTATTCCCTTACAGTTGCATTTAAAATCAGATTACTGTTATTTTTCAAAAAATTGGGGATTACTAGCAGGATTACAATGTAAGTAAACAAAGAGCATATAGTGTGTGTTGTAACGAATCAGATGTTATCTATTCTCTGTAAGCTGTACTGTTCTGTAGGATAATACTTTCAGTTTGAATCCATACGCTATGATATCAGCAGCTGGATAAACATTATTCATAGTTTGCTCCTAAATGTCTTTGGATTGTTTGTGAAATTGGCCATTTAAGAAATCCGAAATCAGATCAATTTGTAAGCAACTTTGTTCACCAAGAACATCTGATTTGTTATTGTATTCAAGCATTTGGAATAATTTTACAAATGCAACCAAATTCTCTGATGGCACATTTAAAATCACACAATCAACAAACTGTGTTGTATAATGGCCTTGGATAAGAATGTCTAATAAATTGTGTTACCTGGGAGTTTAGTCCTACGATTAAAAACGATATTTCAGTAAAAATATATTTTATTGTCAAATACAAAGAGAAAGTGCTTAAAAAGCCTCTGCAGTGATATTAGGAGCATGAATCACTGCGTTAACGATTGCAGAACCTTCACCGTGTTTCCAGCAGCACAACAGAACACTGTACTCACACACTCCTGCTTTTATTTCCTGTCTCTCCGAGTTCAAAGCCACCAGAAGAAGGCCAGGGCCGAAAGAGCCCCTACAGACCATGCTAAGCGCCCCTGAGGTTATTTTTTGGTGTGTGTGTGTGCGCTCTCTCTCTCTCTCTCTCTCTCTCTCTCTCTCTCTCTCTCTCTCTCTCTCTCTCTCTCTCTCTCTCTCTCTCTCTCTCTCTCTCTCTCTCTCTCTCTCTCTCTCTCTCTCTCTCTCCATATCCGAACTGCTCAGTCTATTGAACTTTTTAAATCTCAGCTAAAAACACCTCTTTGCACTGGCTTTTAAAGGGGACCTATCATGCAAAATGCACTGTCGTTCATACATCAATATGTGTCCCCGGAAGTGTCAGATTTCGAGGCTGCACATGGGTAGACTTTGCGTACTTAAAATCCCCACAATGCTTTGCGCACGGACCAATTTAAAAAAAAAACTTGCGGAGAATGTGAAAATCTAATCTAAGTGCAAGCAGGCACTATTTGAGTGTGAGGACAGGGTTTGAGGGAAATACATCAATAAAGTATGCTCTCAAATTTAAAGACCACGCTCTTGAATAAAGATAGGCAATAACCCCCATCGTAGTGGCGGAGAACATGTGAAAAAAAAACATGTTACATTTGTTTGTTATCACCAAAAACGTGTTCCGTGAAAGTAAAGCAAATTCATAATTAGATAGACATCGTGAGGTATTTATTTTCGGTACAGTTTATGTTGAAACCGTTAGAGAGAATGGCACACTTGGCTGTTCCATTCTTCTTCGTTTTCCGAAGCCGTGAAGGAAGTGATTTGGAAGTACGCGACTACCAAGCCAGCATCCTCGCGATTGAGAAACACCCAGTATGTGTGAAGAAGCAGGAAATAAAATGGAACTCACCTTGTGGTTAACCGACAATTTCTTCTTTTTTTTTAAAGCTACATATACCGAGAATCAGCACTTTAGTAACAGGGTTGAAATAAAGGGGCATGAGGCTAGAATGGGTGATCTGTTTGGTATTTTGAGCAAAACACATCAGTTTTTTATATATCTGACACCAATAATGTATGCCTGAGAATAGCATAATAGGAGACCTTTACATGTGCTATATAAATAAATAAAGATTGAGATTGAGCTCTGTGTCTCCAGTGGTTGCAGTCAGAGAGGCAGCCGGCTAACTTCACTGAAGTGGTGGACGAGTTGTTCCAAGTCATCCCCGGTGAGATTCTGTACATGGACGCCAGGCCAGAACGCTGCAGAACCTGCTCTGTGGTGGGGAACTCTGGGAACCTGAAGCGGTCTCGATACGGGAACCTCATCGACTCCAGTGACTTCATCATACGGTCAGTGAGCACTTCCATCTGGGCTGGGATTTACAGAGCATTGCACTCACCGATTGCTGACCTTTGCAATGACAGTTGTTTATTGTTTTCATTCCTGCTGGCTTTAAAAGGTGTAGAATGTAACTTTACCTCGTTCAAAATATCGAAAAATGTATTGAAAAGCCGCAAAATGAGTCAACATTTTACCACTTCTGGTTCCCTCGTTCACGTTTTGTTCTCCGACATAAAATACAGCAGTACATACCCCACTGGTGAATAAAGAAAAACGGCAGTTGCTGACAAGTGTCTAAATGAGACGACTAAACGTCATCACGCCAAACATTAGCCTCCTTTAGCTTAGCGATGGTGAAGTGAAGTCATGTGACCGTGCTGTAGTTCCTTTATAGCCCAACATTAGCCGCCTTTAGCTTAGCGGTGGTCGACGTGAAGTCATGTGACCGTTTTGTGGTTCCTTTATAGCCCAACATTAGCCACCTTTAGCTTAGCGGTGGTGACGTGAAGTCATGTGACCGTGCTGTAGTTCATTCATAGCCCATCAGTAGCCGCCTTTAGCTTAGCGGTGGTGAAGTGAAGTCATGTGACCGTTCTGTAGTTCATTCATAGCCCAACATTAGCCACATTTAGCTTAGCGGTGGTGACGTGAAGTCATGTGACCGTGCTGTAGTTCATTCATAGCCCAACATTAGCCGCCTTTAGCTTAGCGGTGGTGACATGAAGTCATGTGACCGTGCTGTAGTTCCTTTATAGCCCAACATTAGCCGCCTTTAGCTTAGCGGTGGTGAAGTGAAGTCATGTGACCGTTCTGTAGTTCATTCATAGCTCAACATTAGCCACATTTAGCTTAGCAGTGGTGAAGTGAAGTCATGTGACCGTACTGTAGTTCCTTTATAGCCTAATCTTCTTCTACTGGAGATTGTATTTACACTCCAGAAATAATGTAAGTGGTGTTAAGAGATTATACTGCTGAACAAAACGTGTAAGTATCATAAACGTGTGTTTGCAACAGATCCGTATTTCTGCAAATGTTTTCACTCCTTCCTCCACAGCAGTGATCAATTATATGAGCCGCAAAACATCCATCATATTATAATACTCAACAAATATTTGTTTTGATTCCTAATCAGTTAATTGAAAAACGTTTTATTTCCCTCACTGTGAAGCGTCTCTGTCTCTTTCTCATCTCTTTCTGCCACATCACAGCATGCACTCGGCACAGATGTGTGTGTTGGAGATTTTCCTTCACACTCCTTCGTTCTGCACTCTCAAACATATTGAGAAAATTGACTTAACCAAGCAGCAGATGAAAACAATTTTCGGGGCTTGAGTATTGAAATGTTTATCCGGCTCCTCGGGGCGACACGCAGGGAAAGGAGTTTGTCGCTCGCTGTAATCTAACCCATTCTCAGCTCTGCAGGGAGTGAATTAGCAAAGAGATGGAAAGGTGATTTTCTGAAGGGGTTTGTGGGTGAGCTCTCTGCCGCAGAACTGTTTTCTTTATTTAAAAACATAATAGGCTTATTTGGATGTCAAAGGGTAAACAAACAGTCTCACTCAGACTTTCAATCTCCAGGGGCGGAATATGCTAATTCCTAAGTAAAGTAATATCTCCTTGAATTATAATATTATATAACAACGATACTAAATAAACCAATGTCATTATGAGACCATAAATGTAATACTCCTTGAGTCCTGTGAGGGTTAAAAGAGACTAAGAACGAATGTTTTATTCCAAATAGCCATTATGTATTTTGCTCACATCCTCCAAAGCCTGCTTTTTGAACCACTATGAATATTAAATCCTCTTGTTTGCTCAGCAGATTGCATTGGTAAAATATATTTGATTCTCAAAAAGAGTCTTTGCATCTGCCAAATGCAAAAACAAGCTTGATGGATTTTGAATAATGATGTTTGAAGTCCTCATTCAAATTTGATTAAGTTTTTCGTTCTTCTAAGTAAGACGTTATCGATAGGATAGGCTGACACTTTATTTGGACATCTAATCGCAGGGAAAGTACAAACAAAAAACATTTAAAGTTTGTGTTTCAGTGCAGATAAAAAATACATACAGCTTTTTGAAGAAGAAGACACAGATAGCAGAGTCGCACTTCATCTCTACGGCTGCTCGGACACACACAGGGTGGAGATAAGGAAGAACCGGCTTGTCTTGCATAGTGATCGTTTTAATGTAATGGAAACGTAAACATGAGAGGCATAACAAAACTGCAGTTGTGTGTGAATGCATGAATAATGCAGCAGAAACAAATTGGAATTCAATTATGCAACATCATGGAAAAGAAACAAAGAGAATAAGTTTGACTGACGGCTCGTTGTTGGCCCTATTCTGCTCTTTAGGGTTTTCTCTTTCCTGTAATGTGCTCTATTGGTTTTAGTGCATGTAAATGGTCTGCAAAGGCTGAAATCCCTGTGTTTCCTCCAAAGGGAGTTTCTCTCACACACACTCCCCAAACATTGTGACATCGCTATGGAACATTCACGCTTCTATTGGCTAGCGCTCCAACACATTGTACGTGATAGGCTAAGGGGCGGGACATCTCTAAGCAGTTGACCAATCACAAGAGAGCCGGCCAGCTAACCAATCAGAGCAGACTGGGCTCTGGTTTCAGACAGAGGGTGAAAAGAGGTGCTGCAGCACAGGCAGTATGAGAACAATAAAGAGCTTTTTGAATATTAAAGTATGAAGACATGAAGTAGAGACACTACATACTGATATACACCTGAACATCAGCAGGAGAGGACTCTTTAAATTAGAGACACTGCATACTGATATACACCTGAACATCAGCAGGAGAGGACTCTTTAAAGTAGATACACTACATACTGATATACACCTGAACATCAGCAGGAGAGGACTCTTTAAAGTAGAGACACTGCATACTGATATACACCTGAACATCAGCAGGAGAGGACTCTTTAAAGTAGAGAAACTACATACTGATATACACCTGAACATCAGCAGGATAGGACTCATTAAAGTAGAGACACTACATACTGATATACACCTGAACATCAGCAGGAGAGGACTCTTTAAAGTAGAGACACTACATACTGATATACACCTGAACATCAGCAGGAGAAGACTCTTTAAAGTAGAGACACTATATACTGATATACACCTGAACATCAGCAGGAGAGGACTCTTTAAAGTAGAGACACTATATACTGATATACACCTGAACATCAGCAGGAGAGGACACTTTAAAGTAGAGACACTACATACTGATATACACCTGGACATCAGCAGGAGAGGACTCTTTAAAGTAGAGACACTACACACTGATATACACCTGCACATCAGCAGGAGAGGACTCTTTAAAGTAGAGACACGATATACTGATATACACCTGAACATCAGCAGGAGAGGACTCTTTAAAGTAGAGACACTACATACTGATATACACCTGAACATCAGCAGGAGATGACTCTTTAAATTAGAGACACTATATACTGATATACACCTGAACATCAGCAGGAGAGGACTCTTTAAAGTAGAGACACTACATACTGATATACAGAGATGGGGTCGTTACTAAAAAAATGTAATATATTACATATTACATTAAAAAAAACTTCGTTACTCTCTACATAAAGTAACTTGTTACTTTACTCGCCGAGCACATACGAACTGCGAATGCGTGTGTGGCAATAACTCTTCTTACCAGCAGGCGGCGGTAGTGTGTATTCGTCATTCAAAACAGGCAACAACCGGAAGACAGAGAAGAAGAACAGACTAACAAAACACAACAAGATAAAACTACTACAGCGATCCTAATAAAATTCCCGTGAATTAAAGCTGACAACAAATTCAAATATGTTCAACTAAAACAATTTTAAAAAGAAAATTAGAAATGTAAAATAAAAGCAAAACAGAAAAAAAACAGTAAAACATGGACAATGAGTGAACATTTAAAGTTAACCCAAATTAAAAAGCTAGGTTTGGCGAGACACCCCAGGTGAATAGGGTATTTTTTTTAACTTAAAGGTATCAGCTAGAAATGTCTCCAGTTAATTACTTACAATAAGGCAATTGTTTTTTGTATTACAAGTTTTCTGAAATAGCTTGTTTAAATATGCCAATTATCCATTATCTCATTAAAATGTATTATCTCTTCGATTTACACACGGCATCTATTGCACGTCTGCCCGTCCTGGGAGAGGGATCCCTCCTCTGTTGCTCTCCCTGAGGTTTCTCCCATTTTTCACTTAAACATGTGGGTTTTCTCTGGAAGTTTTTCCTTGTACGATGTGAGGGTCTAAGGACAGAGGGTCTGAGGACAGAGGGTGTCGTTCTCATACTGATATTCTGAACAATCTGTTCTGTTGTATTTGCTGTAAAGTGTCTCTACTGTAGGCTATTTTTATTATATGTACAGCACTTTGGCTCGACCAAAAATCGTTTATAAATGTGCTATATAAATAAAACTTGATTTGATTTAAATATGCACATATATTAACACATTTCAGGAATCGAAATCTGAGCTTTGGATAAAGCCAGGTTTAACATTCTCGTTTCATTTTGTAGTCATATTAGTATCTAAGGCTTTTACCGAAGGGATTTTGGATATCTCTTTTTATCACTCCATAAATCAGAAAATACTGTCAACAGCCTTAAAATATCAATGTTATATACAATGTTGTATAATTCAGGCTATGAATTATATATGAACAAACCCTTCTGTAAAAGCCTTCAGAATATTGATAGAAATATAACTGGAAGGTTTGGTGTCTCTACGTGCTACTGAAGTTAAAATTTCGAACTCAGAATAGGAGAAAAAAACTCATCTTGAGAAAACGGCCTTTAAAGATTGCACTCTATCTCCCTTAAGGAAGGGCTGCCCTAGCATTTTGTTGATGTCACCAGTTTGTGACCGGGCAACTCTCGGTGAGAGATAGTTATTGTTGTGGGACACCTGGAACACATCCTTCTCGGGGGGTGGAGATGACCCCGAGCCATAAGCGACAACAACTGTGATTCAGTGTCCTCAGCTGTTTAGTCTCTCTATTGAAGAATGTTGATCATTACACTCTGAACTAGTTAAACCTGGAGCTACAGGAGGGCTCTTCAGAATTGGTTTGGCATCTCCACCGTGTGGTCAGATCGTGGCCCATGCTCCAAATGCTCCAAATAAACCGTCAGTGTTTGCCATCAAAGCTCCAGCTCTCCATCGTGTCTCTCTGAGTCCTAACTCCCTTTGCTTCAGAAGTTTCCCCCACAGAGACAAAACTAATGTAATCATAAGTTGCAGCAGTTGAACATTTATGGCAGTTAAAGATTGCATTACAAATGTCCGTTTTGGGTCCATTTCTTGTCTTATTTTGAAGGTTCACTCCGCTTGTTTCTCATCTTGTTCTCATCTCGGACCAAAACCGCGGCGCAGCCGTAACGCGACGGCGCCGCGGTTTTGGTCCGACTTCCTCCGGCGTCAAACCCTACCGGGCGCATTTCAGAAGCGGAATAATAATATTCCAGTTATAATCGACATGAATCAAAGATGTGTTGCTGTATTTTAGTGGTAAAAAAATGCATTCATCATCATAATTATTCTATATATATAATTTACACGGTGCCTGTAAACCGGAGGAGAACGCTGGCATTCCTCCTCCTACTTGAAAGACTACGGAGGGATAGGGTCTGCAAAATGAGTTTATTTTGGGGATTGACTGGATGCTCTGACCGGTCCACTTCCTGCCCGGCGCTATGCAACGCCTCGCGTCGAAAATAGACTTGCATCCTATTTTTTGCCGAGATGCTTCTGGGACGCTTCTCGCCGTGAACCGCTGTGAACGCCGCGGTTAGAGCTCAGAGTATAGTCAAGGAAGAAATGACCAGACTTCTCACTCGATTAATTTTCTCCGTTATCATTCCCCTGACGATGTTATAATCGTAATTACTAGTTTCCAGTCTTCTTCATTTCAGCATGATCCAACTGTTTGAAAGTATGGTCTCATTTAGAGCAATATAGACAATATTGTATTGGGTCGATGAGAAAAGGATCCCATAGGTTTTCTGGGCGGGGGCTTCTTTGTAATCGCCAAATAGCTACCACAGTTTTACCTTAATTGTCTACTATGTATTTTTTAGATGTATTATTCGAGCCTCAGCTTTACATTTGGAGTCTTACTTGGTTGGTCTTAGTGCTAAATGTCTTGTGTAGAGGTCTATAAATAAAACGACCCCACTCCTCACTCGATTTATCACTTCAGTAATCATTTCCCTGACCATGCAATGGATCGGATCTTTTTATTTACTCGAGCCTGAACTTTACATTTGGAGCGTTGCACCCCTCCAATACATATTTCACAAAACTTGGGCAGCATGCTTGAGGGCAACATTTTGTACAAAATCCACTTTCATGAAATCTTGCTCTCTCCATATCTAGACAAATAAGAAACGTGTAATCACTCACATCTCTTTTGCACCTGATCACATGCAATGACATTCTTTCAGTACTTCTCTGCTCGTTTTTATTTAAAACGAAGTAGGCTGCCTTAGATGTGTGATTGTCTCATCGTTCATATTTACTCTGTTGAATTGAGGATCAGTCATGCTTATATTCCATGCTATGATGTAAGCCCTTGCAAATAGCTTCATTAGGATGGATGTTAAAGCCAGCAAATGTAATAGGTTGGCGCATCATAAATGTGACTCAGAAATCCCTGTTTGAAATTGGCTTTAAAACCGGGATTTCACACATCTTGCACAGGCTTTTATTGTCATGTTTGCATAGCTACAGTGTCGTTATGACAGTCTTAGGTCACAGGAGGTTTAGCTGTTATCTGAAAATGTCTCATAACTAGTAAGGATGTCCTTGAAAACCTGTTGAAGAGATTCAGAGAATGAACTTTCCTCTGAGAGAGCGTTATTACCAGAATGATTAGCTCCACAGGGCTCATGAATAAGTGCCTCTTACCCATCAACAACCTCTGACCAAGGACACATGAACTGCACTTTGTGTTGTCCATCAGCGCCCTCAAGCTTCACCAGTGCACTGAAAGCTTGTTTTGCTACCATTCCTCCTAATTGTTGTCTTGATTATAGCTCAACGAGAAGAGCACTTTCAAAAGTCCATCATTACGAAAAGAACCCAATTGAGACCTCATGTTCAAGTGTTTTGATTCCACTCTGCAATCAATCCCATCCTCAGTTATCCCGTTTGTTATTGTGACACCCACGGTATTCGGGGGATTCATTGTGACGCTATGAACGTGTTAAATTCAAATTGCTGCCAATTTCATCTATTGCAGGTGCGGTGACTTTAGTTGCACCGTTTCTGTTTGTGAGTCATCCATTGTCTGAAATGTAGCTTGGCTTCTTACGTACGGATGCACTCGTACATATGATTTATATTTCCTCCTGCTGTTTTAAGGAACGGAGGGAAATGTGTGTGTTTATCAGATCTATTTAAAGTAGAGCCGGGACTCGATTAAAAAAATTAATCTAATTAATTAGAGGCTTTGTAATTAATTAATCGAAATTAATCGCATTTTTAATCAAATATACATATTTGACCTGAGAACAGTGAGAAGCAATTTCCACATGGATGTGACTCCAAGTGGTCTACAGTCGAGTGCAGTCCAGTGAGCCAGGGAGCTGGTTATCCTCTCAGACGTGGACTGACTTATCCTGGCCCTGAAACCAGTCATCTGGTTGAGTGTGGGTTGGGTCAGGGTGTGGTTCCTTGCACTCGGAGTCGGGCTAACGTCCACGCTAGCTGCTACATGCTTTGCATTGAGGTGATACTTTAGGCTTGATGTGCTGCGGCTCTTGTCGACGCTTCCATCCGTCCGTTTTTTAAAACAACATGTCCCATCCACGGGGCGACCAAAGCGGTCTCATCAGCTTGTTCGTTCATGTTTGACTATTGTTCACCGTGGTTTGTTGTTGTTTGAAGTCCCATGCTGAAGTCATGAACGTTAGTTGGTGCTCCAGTATAATCGGTACGCCTGAAACTCATCCAGTGAGAAACGTTCCGCTGTGCAAAAATAAGTGCGATTAAAGTGCGTTAATTTTTTTAACGTGTTCATTTTTGTGTAATTAATTAATCTTAATTAACGCGTTAAAGTCCCGGGCCCTAATTTAAAGCACACAGTATGAAGAAATGAATACAACTCTGACGTGTTTAGCAATGAATTATTCCTACTGTTTTTAACAACGTCTGACTTTAAAGGCGGGGTAGGTAAGTTTGAGAAACCGGCTCGAGTTCGCTAGAATTTGAAAATACACAACCGGAGAAAATCTGCCACTTCCTCACAGAGCCCCTCCTCCAACACACACGAACGCGCACATGACCAATGAGGGCACGAGATAAGTTTGTGCCCCGATGGAAGGCTGACAGGCAGGGAGTCCCGGCTAAACGGATTGGTTGTACTTTTTACAGTATCACGGCTTCTACAGATGACATTTTTGTATGGATTTTTTGTCAAAGCACTTCAGATATTCATTGCTATCGGGATGTTAAGAGCATTCCATGGAATATAACAACAAGTGTATCTCGAGTCGGTTTCTCAAACTTACCTACCCCACCTTTAAAGTAGGAGAGGAGCATGCAGACAGACAAGCTGGATTTATACTCAACAGCGGGTCCTGTCATATCCTTACATTTAGATGTATAGTTCTCTAGAAACTTGTATCGTACGTGATCGGGCTGTTTGGTGCTGTATTATTATTCCCCAAAGTAATTGTGCGTACATTCTGTTGTTTACTTTCTAATTCAGATCGATGTTGGGAATGGTTGCCTTGTATTATTGCTGACTGGGAAACTGCGGTCATGCAATTTTAATTTTCAGATTCAGATTTATTTACTCTAGACCGCACACCGTGCCATGAAAGGCAAGCATAGCAACAAAGGAAGTAGTAGAAAGGTAAACAACCAAATGGGACTCGAGCACAAAGTAACTATGTTATCCATTCACTCTGATAGAAGCTAATGGGTTGAGGTTAACAAAAGCTTTATAGACATGTGTTACTGAGAAATGGAGGCCTTTACTCAACCGGCTTACTGTTGTATTTCCCATCAATAATCTCCAAGAGCAGTTGAAACATATTGTAGAAAACCCCAAGCAGCCAATCACAATCTCCATGTGAAGTTACAGGCCCACACAGGGTATCTGTAGGAGCCATGTTATGGGCTTTGTCGGCATGTCAGTTTATTTTATTTGTATTATATAATGCAATATTATTTTTGAACACTTGGTGGCGGGGGTTAGCTGCTATCACCGGGTGTATAAAAGGGAAGAAGAAGAGCAAACCGATCTGTTTTCTCTTCTTCTTATTGATAGGCTGACACTCAGAGCCGTCCCTGGCCAACATGAGGCCCCACGCAAAGTTATATGATGAGGCCCTCTGTTTCGCGAGCGTCGTGGGGGGGGGGTTGCTAGTGGAGCCGCGGCGAAACCGTGCCGCGCCACACTAATGGCAGCGCATAGGTGCCCGGCATTTTCGGCTCAGATGAGGCCCCACGCATGATCGGCCTGTAGGGAGGGACGGCCCTGCTGACACTTTATTTGGATCTAATCGTAGGGAAAGTACACACAAAAAACATTTCGAGAGTGATAAAAAGCACATTCGGGGCTTAAAGTCGATCTAGTAAATTTGAAAGTACAGCTTTAATCTGCAGATGCTCACAGACACTACAATCATTCCCTGAATCATTAAACCTGGGTAATGTAAACTCTAATAAACATCATACTAAACTGCATTCAAGACCGGAGAGCATCTGGATCACTCAATCTCCTGTGAAGTAATGGCAAAACCAATATAGGACATTGGAATATCAAAGTTGCCATTACAGTAGGGGTGTAACGGTTCGGTACGGGTTCGGTACAACAAGGAAAAGCAAAACAAAGTCACAAATGCATAATTTTTTTTTGCTGTTATTTATTTTTAACGGTAGTGCAAGTTTTGGTATGAAAATAAGGAACTCTACCATTTGGAATCATTAACTGTATTACAGTTAAAAACAAACCACAAACAGTAACACTCAGATGGCCATATTATTTATAATGGATGTCAAACTAAAAGGTTCAATAAGCTGAACAACTAAAAAGAAGTCTTGAAAATATTAAAATAAATAAGAAAGTGTTTAAATCACAATCAATAAAAGGCAATACAGAACGGTATAACATCTCCTGATGTCAAAATAGAAAATAAATACAATGATAAATATAAAACAGAATAAAATCTGTACCTTGGCATGTGTAATTAACTTGTGAGTGTGTGAGGCCATTATGCCTAAATAAAGGTACTCGAGCTTTACTCTATTTTCAAGTTGTTCTTCAGAAAGAAGAGTTTGTCTACGTTGTCAGTAGTGAGGGCGGATCTGTTGGCGGTAACTATGGCGCCTGCCGTCGAGGAAACCCTCTCGCTGGGGACTGAGACTGACTCGGAGGTGATCGCAGGTTTGACGTGTTGCCACTACATACCGCACCGCTGTCGAACAACGCCGACACACCGTCCTCGTCCGATCCCCATCGTTGTTGTAGTCCACAGGGAACCCGAAATGTTCCCACACAGCTGATGTAAAAGAAGCAGGTGGGTCTTCTAGCTCCTGTGTGTTGTGTGAACTCGCCATAGCTAACTTTTCTTCTTCATGTATTGTGTTCGTTTTGTTCTCGTTCTTCATTTGTTATTTACGGGCGGCTGGCTTTGTAGGCGCAATACCGCCCCCTGGAATATATATAGTGTAATACTGCCCTGAGTGACAGACTTTTTTCCCACTCGTAAAAAAAGGCGTATTCGCCGTGTGACTGCATGTGCTGAACCGTGACGTCCGAACCGTGACGGTACGGGACGAATACGGATACCGTTACACCCCTACATTACAGTATTTCAGTCAGACAACTCACGTGTTCTTAATATATTTATTAGAAGCAGCATATAGTTTGAGTTTGGCGTCTAGGCTCGGGCCTCATCACTCCACAGATTTACAATGAACACTGAGTGATGATTAGATATCCCCCGAGCCTACAGGTGGAGCTGGGGTGGTGGAGGGGCAGGCGAGCAGCAGCAACATGAAACACAGCAGCAGGAACATGAACGTAGCAGCAGCAAGTGAACACAGCAGTGGCAGCAGCAGCATAGCGAGGCAGAGGCAGGAAGACATGGCAGCTTAAATAGAGCGGCATGTTTAGGAGAATGTGTTTGGATGGTTGTAAGAGGGACGAGGTGCGTGTTAATGTATCCTTGGTGCTCGAGTTGACTGCCTGAACTAGCTCGCAGGCTTCGCCCCATCTATGGTGGAGCTACGTTATTAGGATCTGATGCTACGTCCCAATCAGAGATGGGGTCGTTACTAAAAAAAAGTAATATATTACAGATTACATATTACTTTAAAAAAAAAAGTAATATATTACATATTACATATTACTTTTTAAAAAAGTAATGTATTACACTACTTCGTTACTCTCTACATAAAGTAACTCGTTACTTTACTCGCAGGGCCGGCCCGCCCCTCCCTACAGGCAGATCACGCAGACTGCGGCGCACCTACAGTGTAAGCGCGCCACAGTTTTGCCTCTGCGAGACTCCACTTGCCCAATTACTATTGCATTGAGGAAGACATAAGACAAGTCTTTCTTTTTATATGCTCGAGGCTACCAGCCTAGCACAACAAGCTAACAGTCTGTGAAACGTCAAGACACTAATTCATGAAACCAGTTCAAGACACATTATTCTTATCATTCTTTATGAGCGCAGTAACGGTAAGGTATCTAATTACTTATTTATTTAGTATTCCATAACTTAGTAACAGAGATGGTCAAACTAAAGTAGAGACAAGGCAGAATTCCTACAATGAAGCGGGACATTGAACTGTTCACCCGTGAGAGGGCGATCAACAAAAGAGAGCGAGCGGCCCCGTTGAGGGAGTTTACAGATGAAAAGACTCATGTTTATGCAGCACTGCACGTGGTGGTCTCGCACATCGCGCAGATTACATAGGCCTACATGTATATAAACCTGTGGCGGAAACCCCTCTTGTCTGTCAGTGAGTGATTATTTTATAAAAGTAACGAAGTAACGCGTGTCGGGGGAATGTTAGTAACTGTAGTGTGATTACTGAATTATAAAAGTAACGCGTTACACTACTCCGTTACCGACATAAGTAATATTATTACAGTAACCCCAACTCTGGTCCCAATGCATAACTGTAAATCCAGCTTTATCAAATGTGCATAGCAGGTGATGCTGTTGAGGGACCAACCTGCAACCATTAGAAAAGACTGCAGTTCGGCTTTGCATTAAGTATAAAGTAATATATGTATTCTGGTTGGGAGAAAATTAAAAGGGCTACAAGTTAGGGTTAGGGTCATCTTCTTTCACTGTGTTTATGTATGCACCATATACTCCAAAGCAAATTCCTCGTATGCTTTTACTTACTTGGCAATAAACCTGTTTCTGATTCTAACAAACGAACCCTATGAATTATGCTTTTCGATCTTATCTGAAAATAAGGGCAGATTGATGTACCTCCGGGAATATTAAGTAAAGTGAGGAAATGCATTTAATTCACATTCTCTCTTATAGCCAGTAGGGGGCAACTCCACTGGTTGCAAAGTGTCCAATTTCATTTAGGTGTATGATAAAAATGACCCTGCTTCTCGCCCATGGATTATCTCAATCATCAATAATAGCAGGCCTCCCTTGAAAAAGAGATCAATGATCTCAATGGGATGTATCTGTATAAATAAAGGTTTGAAATTAAATGAAATGAATAATAATTTCCCTAACAAGGTTATAATGTCTTTCTAATTCCTCTCCAAAACAGCATTTAGAGAAAAATAGAAAATACATGAGGATACTTATATATCTATTATTATGTTATACAGTCTGTGTCACAGACTTAAGAGATGGGGTCTGGGGGAATTGGCCGCTTTACTTTTGCCCTAGACGTTAACCTTATTTTTCTGGTGCCATTTTTAAAGTCACAACTCCATCTTAGCATTGGCCTTGTCTGGTTTAATGAAAAAATGAAATGCAGATTTGTCTAAAACCAGTAATAAATATGGTTATAATAAATGGCATTTTTCTGTTTCATCCAGTCAGTACTCATTTTACTGCTAAATTGTTTTTAACTGTGCAGTAAACTATGTCTTGTTTGTTGTTGCCCTTCATTGTTCTGTGTGTGAATCCTAAAAGCCAAACCAATGTTCCTGTAAAGGACACAAAATACCCTGAACTTTAAAACTACCTTTGTGGAAATGAAACAAAAGGTGAGAACAAAACTGTGTGCACACAACCTCTTACCTCTCTGTGAGTAGATGCTTAAAGGCCCCGACACACCAGGCCGATTTCGTAAGTCGGAAGACGAAGCGTGTCCTGTCGCCCAAACTCAATTTGGTGTGTCCCGCACCGGCGGCCGTGACACGCCTTATTTGGATTGCCTGACCCGATGCATGGCCGATTCAGCATGTTGAATCGGCCATGCATCGGGTCAGGCAGTCGGACCAAGCAATCACTCTGATTGGCTGTTCAGCTAGCGAATCAGTGCATGAGAAGCGAAACGGAAGTGAGGGACGTAAACAAACGATTTAAGAAGGCACACACAGACTGCTATTCATTTTCATCTCATCATGGCGATCTGGAATGACGGAAACGACGACCTGCTCATCACCTTGATCCAGGAGAGGCCAGCTCTGTACGACATCACAGAGAAAAGGGTTAGCTCCAGTGCCGCACGAGAACATGTTTTAGATGGACGAGAGGGAAAATGGAACGCACACGCTATTTGTTGTTGTTTATATCACGCCGTTTGTTCTTCTTCTCTGTCTTTCGGTTGTTGCCTATGTTGAATGACGAATACACACTACCGCCGCCTGCTGGTAAGGAGAGTTATTGCCACTCACGCACTGAAGTCTTTGCGGTGTGTTCCCGTGCGACACATGGCCAAGACGCAGGAGAACACGGCGACGCAGCAGCCGGCGTCGTTGAGTCCTCTCGTGACTGCTTGGTGTGTCGGAGCCTTTACGACTGATACACAGGATTAAGAGCCTGAACACTCATTATGTTCCCACTTTGTGAACAATGAGGGCTCCTTTAACAAACTGTGTGAGGCGTGTTTACATTTATTTTGTTATCCTCTACCCCAGGTGTCTCAGACTCCAGGCCCGCGGGCCAGACGCGGCCCGCAAGACAGTTTCTCATGGCCCCGTTGTTGATATCATGTAATCGTGTTAATCTGGCCCGCACAGAGTGGAAGGAAAATATATCGCCCAGTCATGTCTACATCAAAACGTTCAGGGAAAAGAAAAGTCGATGATGACCACAGAAGATTTCAGGAGAAATGGGAGACTGAATATTTTTTTGTCGAGTACAGGGGAAACGCAACGTGCCTTATAGGCACAGAGAAAATCGCTGTATACAAGGAGTATAACGTCAAACGTCACTACTCAACTAAACATGCAGAGTATGCAGAATACCTGGGAGACGAGAGAGAGAAAAGAGTCACAGAGCTAAAAAAATGTCTATGGAAGCAACAACATCTCTTCAAGAAAGGAAGCAATGAGGCTGATTTAGCAGTCGAAGCTAGCTATGTGGTGAGTGAGATGATTGCTAAGGCGGGAAAGCCGTTTACGGAAGGCGAGTTTACAAAAAAGTGCATGTTGCAGGCTGCAAGTATAGTCTGTCCAGAAAAGAAGGGTCAGTTGAACAACATCAGCCTGTCAGCTAGCACGGTGGCAGAGCGCATTTCTGACTTATCAGGTGACGATGAGCTGTGCGACAAAGCCAAACTTTCCTGTGCATACTCTGTGGCTCTTGATGAGAGCACGGACATCACTGACACCGCTCGGCTCGCAATGTCTGTCCGTGGTGTTGATGACAAGTTTGAAGTGACAGAGGAGTTGCTCACAGTGAAACCAATGCGTGGCCAGAACACCGCTCAGGAGATATTCCAGCAGCAACTGTGTGATGCCATTGAGGATATTGGTCTGCCATGGAAGAGGTTTGTTGGAATTACGACCGACGGAGCGCCATCAATGGCAGGGAGGAAACATGGGCTGGTGGCACTTGTTCAAAGAAAACTGGAGGAGGAGGGTGTTGCTCTGCACTG
Organism: Pseudochaenichthys georgianus; assembly: GCF_902827115.2. Taxonomy (NCBI): domain Eukaryota; kingdom Metazoa; phylum Chordata; class Actinopteri; order Perciformes; family Channichthyidae; genus Pseudochaenichthys; species Pseudochaenichthys georgianus. The sequence goes on along the minus strand of NC_047513.1, from coordinate 31,313,263 downwards.
CATTATCCATCAGCAGGCCCTTTGCAGCACATGCTTGAAGTTTGACAATGTGATGTCTGTCGTTGTGAAATGCATCAACCATATCAGATCCAGGGGCTTAAAGCACCGCCAGTTCCGTGCTTTTTTGGAGGAAATTGAGTCAGAATATGAGGATGTGCTCTACTTCACAGAGGTGCGTTGGCTCAGCAGGGGAAACGTCCCGAAGAGGTTTTTTGAGTTGAGAACCGAGCTGAAAGTATTCATGCTGGAGAAGGGTGGGATGGCTGTTCCCGAGCTGAGTGATCCCAAATGGCTCATGGACGTAGCTTTTCTTGTTGACATCACGCAGGAGCTGAATGCACTGAATAAGAAGTCGCAGGGCCAGGGCCAGCTTGTCAGTGCAGCATATGACAATGTCAAAGCAAAAAACCTCTGCCATTTCCCAGCATGCAAGGCTCTCATGGACAAGGGCACCGCATTCAGTGGTGAGAAGTACGTTGATGCCATTGTGAAGCGACAGGAGGAATTTGATCAGCGGTTTGCAGACTTCAAGACACACAGAGCCACTTTCCAAATGTTTGCAGACCCCTTCTCCTTTGATGCGGAAAAGGCCCCTGGTGTGCTTCAAATGGAGCTCATTGACCTGCAGTGCAATTATGTTGCTCAAAGCCAAGTTCAGGGAAGTGAATGGGAAAGCAGACGAGCTTGGACAGTTCATGAGAGAATTGCCCCCTCCTTCCCTGAGCTTTCCAGGATGTTCAAGCGGACCATGTGCCCTTTTGGGAGCACATATATGTGTGAACAGCTCTTCTCCACCATGAACTTCAATAAGTCAAAGTACAGGCAGACTTACTGATGAACATCTTCAAGCCATACTAAGGCTTTCCACTGCTTCCTCCCTCAAACCAAATGTGGCTCAGCTGTGTGAGAGGAAGCGCTGCCAGGTCTCTACCAGCAAGGAGTAGGCAACTGTAGTGTCTCTACTTTAAAGAGTCCTCTCCTGCTGATGTTCAGGTGTATATCAGTATGTAGTGTCTCTACTTTAAAGAGTACTCTCCTGCTGATGTTCAGGTGTATATCAGTATGTAGTGTCTCTACTTTAAAGAGTCCTATCCTGCTGATGTTCAGGTGTATATCAGTATGTAGTGTCTCTACTTTAAAGAGTCCTCTCCTGCTCATGTTCAGGTGTATATCAGTATGTAGAGTCTCTACTTTAAAGCGTTCTCTCCTGCTGATGTTCAGGTGTATATCAGTATGTAGTGTCTCTACTTTAAAGAGTCCTCTCCTGCTGATGTTCAGGTGTATATCAGTATGTAGTGTCTCTACTTTAAAGAGTCCTCTCCTGCTGATGTTCAGGTGTATATCAGTATGTAGTGTCTCTACTTTAAAGAGTCCTCTCCTGCTGATGTTCAGGTGTATATCAGTGTCTCTACTGGGACATGTCTCCATACGTTAATGTTCAAAAAGCTCTTTATTTTTCTCATACTGCCTGTGCACCTCTTTTCACCCTCTATCAGAAACCAGACCATCCTTGGTTTTCTGCTGAGCTGTCCAGTCTCCTGCATGAGAGAAACAAGGCCAGGGCAAAGGCTAGGAAATCAGGCTCAGAGGTAGAATGGCTACGCTTTAGACAGCTAAGAAATAGCTTCACATCACAAATAAAAAGTGCTAAGTCTAAGTACTATTTGTCAGTTACCACAAAGAACCTGAATAATCCTTGAGAATTTTGGAAAGCCATGAAATCGATATCCACCGGTGAAATCCGTAATGAGCTACCTCCGTGCCTTACCACAGCATCTGGCTCTATATCGGACAGGGCCACTATGCTCAATTGTTTTAATGAGCATTTTGTGTCCTGTGGCTCTCTGTTTGATTCTGTCACTAACTCTGCTTCTGTGAACACCACAGTCGGTGACTCTGAACAATGTGGTCTGGAAAACCCTTTCAGTTTTACTCCTTTTACTGTTGATGTTGTTCATGAAGCCTTATCTAAGCTAGATCCTAGGAAACCGGCTGGCCCGGACAACTTGGAACCTTTCTTTTTAAAGATAGCTGCAGATTTTATTGCTCCACCTCTCACTACTCTTTTTAACCTCTCCCTCAGCTCAAACACAATTCCAAAATTGTGGAAGTCAGCGTATGTCCTGCCTTTGCTAAAAGGAGGGGAGGCCACCTTATTAAATAACTATAGGCCAATCTCTAAGTTGTCAGTTCTGGCTAAGGTTCTTGAATGCCTAGTGAGTGAACAGGTAAAGGAGTTTTTATGTACAAATGACATCCTGTCTAAACATCAGTCAGGCTTCAGAAAGCAACACAGCACCATCACTGCCACAATGAAAGTGGTGAATGATGTGGCGAGTATTTTAGATAATAAGCAGAGTTGTGCAGCTCTGTTTATTGACCTTTCCAAAGCGTTTGATACCATCGATCATCACATTTTAAAGCAGAGGCTACTCAGTATTGGCCTATCCAGCCTTGCAGTGGGGTGGTTTGTGAACTACCTCTCTGAAAGGTCCCAATGTGTTCATTTTGATGGACTGTCTTCTGAATGGTTAAACATCACTAATGGTGTACCACAAGGATCTGTTTTAGGACCACTTTTATTCTCCATATATATTAATAGTTTAGGTGAAAATGTCGATGAAGCTACTTTACATTTGTATGTGGACGATACCGTGGTGTACTGTGCAGGTCCCTCCATTCAGGAGGCTGGTGTTGAATTACAGGCTGTTTTTAACACTATTCAGACTCAGCTCTCTGAACTAAAGCTTCTTTAAAATGTTGAGAAAACCAAGGTAATGCACTTTTCAAAAGCTAAAAAGACTCCAGAGCCTGTTTTAGATATTGTAACTAACCAAGGAATACAACTTGAAGTGGTTACCTGTTACAAATACCTTGGTATCTGGCTTGATGATTGTCTCACTTTTAAACTTTATGTCAATAACCTGCTTAGAAAGCTGAGGGTTAGGCTAGGGTTCTTTTTCAGAAACAAGTCCTGTTTCTCGCTTGAGGCCAAGAAAAGGCTCTGTGACCTTTTGACCTGTGCTGGACTATGGTGATCTGATTTATATGAATGCACCTGCCCATTTGTTTGTCACAAATCTCAGTGCACTGTGATACGCAGCATCTATCAAGTTAGATGCTGCGTATCACAGCGCACTGAGATTTGTGACAAACCGTAAACCCATCACTGCACCCTGTATGCAAGGGCCGGTTTGCCTTCACTAACTGTACGGAGGCTCAGTCACTGGTACATTTTCATCTACAAAGCCATGTTGGGTAAACTTCCATCTTATATCTGCTCCCTGATCTCACGGCGAATTGTAAGTGGCTACTGCCTGAGATCGCATGCTGTGGTTTTATTAAATGTTGCTAGGACTGTCTTAGGGAAGATGGCTTTTAGATGCGCAGCTCCTCTGTCATGGAACAGTCTGCAAATTAAATGGAAACTGAACAATCTGGTGCCACTAAATGTTTTTAAAGCTCGGTTGGATGCTACTCAATCGGAAGCTGTTGGTACCTGCTCATGTGGATAGTTATGTAAATTGTAATCCCTGTAATGATGATGTATGATGTCCTTTTTGTTGTTCTGTTGTTTTATGTTTCATGTGGAACATACTTGAGCAGGTCTCCCTTGAAAAAGAGATCAATGATCTCAAGGGATACACCTGGATAAATAAAGGCTTGAAATGAAATGAAATGAACCAGATCCCAGTCTGCTCTGATTGGTTAGCTGGCCTGCTCTGTTGTGATTGGAGCGCTAGCAAATAGAAGTGCGACTGTTACAAAGTGATGTCACTGTGTTTGGGAAGTAAACAAAGGAGTCCAATGGAGACGTTTCAGGCGTTGGGGGAGTGCGGGAGAGAAACACTGGGATTAGCCTGTTTGTAACATTTAGATGCACAGAAACCTATACCACACTGCAGGGAAGGAAAAACCCCAAAATGTGCTCAAGTGCCCCTTTTTTGATGAGTGGAGTTTACTTTTAGATCAAAGCGTGTATTAGTCTACTGAGCTTGGCTGCTGCTGTTTCATCAGCCCACTCAGAAACTAGTGAATAATGTCAGGTGTTCGAACTCCAGGACAAAAGCAAGCTGTCTAAAGCTCACACTGTTCTCAAAACAACCTTGAGTGCCACATTGCACGTTTGATATTCGCCCTATTAATTACAAAGCTCCAAGCTTTAAAACCACTGAGACTCTGCTCCTTCATCTGTTGCCACTTTCTGGTTCACCCAGAGGTGGGAAATAGTGCAGTTCAAATACTTTGTTACTGTACTTAAGTACATTTTTAAGACAACGTTTTACCTTTACTTCTCACATGTTGAACACAAATACCTGAACTTTCTACTTCTTACATGTTGAATTCAAATACCTGTACTTTCTACTTCTTACATGTTGAATTCAAATACCTGTACTTTCTACTTCTTACATGTTGAACACAAATACCTGTACTTTCTACTTCTTACATGTTGAACACAAATACCTGTACTTTCTACTTCTTACATGTTGAACACAAATACCTGTACTTTCTACTTCTTACATGTTGAACTCAAATACCTGTACTTTCTACTTCTTACATGTTGAACCCAAATACCTGTACTTTCTACTTCTTACATGTTGAACTCAAATACCTGTACTTTATACTTCTTACATGTTGAACTCAAATACCTGTACTTTCTACTTCTCACATGTTGAACTCAAATACCTGTACTTTCTACTTCTTACATGTTGAACACAAATACCTGTACTTCCTACTTCTCACATGTTGAAATCAAATACCTGTACTTTCTACTTCTTACATGTTGAACACAAATACCTGAACTTTATACTTCTCTCATGTTGAATACAAATACCTGTACTTCCTACTTCTTACATGTTGAACCCAAATACCTGTACTTTCTACTTCTTACATGTTGAACACAAATACCTGTACTTTCTACTTCTCTCATTTTCCAAACAGCTGGTTCCTTTAGTCTGAATGTGTGTGTGGTGCGTGGTCATTATTCTTTAGAGTCATTGCGTGCCTATTGATTTGAACGCGATCCGTGTATCCATCACTTCCTGGTCTTCTCTAAAGAAGAGGGACCAATGGAAACGTTGTCATGTTGCCGTTGTTCAGCATGGAAACATTCATTAGCTAACAATGACATTATTGTTCTATTAATATAAAGGGAGGTCAGGTACTCTTTAAAACAGCTGCTAGCTATGGGTACTTTTTACTGAAGTACACTTCAAAGCCTCTTTACTTTTACTTGAGTATAGAAGTGTAGTCAGTACTTGTACCAGAATATTTTTAAACACGAGTATCTGTACTTCTACTTGAGTAAAGGATGTGTGTACTTTTGACACTTTCTGGTTCACCTACCTAATACAAATGTACACAGTGTCCGCCCCCCCATCAGGAATTATGTCAGAGTCAGCTGGAACAGCAGAGTCAATTTGAAAATGTAGACACACACTTGGGTTCACAAAGGATAGCAGCGAGATGGGAATAAATGAGACAGTAGTGAAATGCTACTGACCTTTAAAGTGTTAGGTGGCTATTACATGCTGCGTGATCTGGCTATGGAACATTGGGGTTCTTGCCTTTAAGCATTTTGAAGACAAATTAATAATAATTAGAAGAAAAATGTCCAACACCCTGCTCGCGGGCCTTGACATTAAATATGCAATACATCGTGTATCGGCATGACTTTCTCACAGAAAAAAGACAAGACTTTCCCAGGGAGAAAACTGTACTGTAGATTTTTCTTAAGAAATCATTGTCAAGTTTAAGAGTCCTTGACTTACAAAACGTGTACAGCTGTGTCACTATCATCCATTCTTGTGGCCTTTCTTTGCATATGTTCTGTCTCTTACTTCAAAGATGTCGCTCGCAAGCTCTTTAAGAAACCATCAGTGAGACCAGACTTTGTGACTTACTGGATGACTGTTAGATGTGTGGACATATTCAGATCTGTAGAAAGAGGCAAAACCCTTTAACAATCGTCAACCAGTTGCTTCATAAACCAATTGTGATTAACAACTGTGCCATGATATAAAAACATTTTGACAGAATGTGTTATCTTGTCCAATCAGTGTACTCTTAAGCCTCTTACACACCAAGCTGACACCAAAAGAACACCAAAGAACACGTCCCGACGGAGCGTCGCCTCGCGTCTCTGCGTCTTGGCCATGTGTCGCACTGGAACACACCGCAAAGACTTCAGCCGACGGCCAAGTTGCACTTACGAACTGCGCATGCGTGAGTGGCAATACCTCTCCTTACCAGCAGGCGTCGGTAGTGTGTATTCGTCATTCACAAGAGGCAACAACCGGAAGACAGACTGCGTGATAACCGAGAGAAGAAGAACAGACTGCGTGATATAAAGAAACAACAAATAGTGTGTGCCATTTTCCCTCTTCAGCGAGAAGCTCACGGGGCTTTCCCGAACCTGAGTCGAGAGCTGGAGTTAAATGAAATCTCAGATGTGCCTTCTTAATCGTTTGTTTGGGTCCCTCACTTCCGTTTCACTTCTCATGCACTGATTCGCTAGCTGAACAGCCAATCAGAGTGATGTCTTTGGTCGACAGCCTACAGATTCAACATGTCGGCGGAATGTGTCGGTACGGCGAAAAAGACACAACGTTGCAGTACACACCAATCTGAGTAGGGCGACACGACGCTCATCGACGGCCCGATATCTATCGACGCCGAAAATCGGTTTGGTGTGTAAGGAGCTTTAAATGTAGTTGAATAATACAATAAATAAATCAGTTGCTTCTATTTTGATTGAGAAAGCGGACATCAACAGGATTATTTTCAACAATGTTTTCATCAATTACTTCTAGAGTGTTTGGGCAACGTTTCCATGAACAAAGTTCCCATTAACAGAGTTCCCATCAATGGCTTCTAGTTGTTTGGGCCGAGAAGGATTGCAAGTTTTTATAAGATCATTAAAAGAAGTGGACATTTTAGTTTGTAGAGTAAATGTTTTGAAAAAAAAATAATGTCATTTTTCTCAGACTGCTATTCAATCAGACTTATTTCTGCAAACAAATTGCCCCCTGCTGGTTTTTGACAGAGTGCAGGTTAATTGGACCCTTGATTAGTATATCAGGGGCTCATGTGCAATGCATCCTGGGACATGTAGGCACTGCGGACACTGTTTTGTCAATTTGCCACACACTGAGATTTGTATTGCTTTAATTGACTACATTTACCATCACGCTGATTTGACGTCAATATAAGACCATTAAAAGAAGTGGACATTTTAGTTTGTAGACTAAATGTTTAAAAAAAAAGTAGTGTCATTTTTTCTCATAGACTTCTATACAATCAGACTTATTTCTGAAAACAAGTCAAGTGCATGTTAAATAAACATTTGAATATGATAAGCCCCTGACAACTTGAACTCAAATACCTGTACTTTCTACTTCTTACATGTTGAACCCAAATACCTGTACTTTCTACTTCTTACATGTTGAACACAAATACCTGTACTTTCTACTTCTTACATGTTGAACACAAATACCTGTACTTTCTACTTCTTACATGTTGAACTCAAATACCTGTACTTTCTACTTCTCACATGTTGAACTCAAATACCTGTACTTTCTACTTCTTACATGTTGAACTCAAATACCTGTACTTTCTACTTCTTACATGTTGAACACAAATACCTGTACTTTCTACTTCTCACATGTTGAACTCAAATACCTGTACTTTCTACTTCTCACATGTTGAACTCAAATACCTGTACTTTCTACTTCTTACATGTTGAACACAAATACCTGTACTTTCTACTTCTCACATGTTGAACTCAAATACCTGTACTTTCTACTTCTTACATGTTGAACCCAAATACCTGTACTTTCTACTTCTTACATGTTGAACTCAAATACCTGTACTTTCTACTTCGTACATGTTGAACACAAATACCTGTACTTTCTACTTCTCTCATTTCCCAAACAGCTGGTTCCTTTAGTCTGAATGTGTGTTGGTGCGTGATCATTATTCTTTAGAGTCACTGCGTGCCTATTGATTGGAACACGATCCGTGTATCCATCACTTCCTGGTCTTCTCTAAAGAAGAGGGACCAATGGAAACGTTGTCATGTTGCCGTTGTTCACCATGGAAACATTCATTAGCTAACAATGACATTATTGTTCTATTGATATAAAGGGAGGTCAGGTACTCTTTAAAACAGCTGCTAGCTATGGGTACTTTTTACTGAAGTACACTTCAAAGCCTCTTTACTTTCACTTGAGTAAAGAAGTTTAGTCAGTACTTCTACTTTTACCAAAGTATTTTTAAACACGAGTATCTGTACTTCTACTTGAGTAAAGTGTGTACTTTTGCCATCTCTGGTGATATCAAATAAACTCTTAAAATACCTCCCTCAGTGAGGTTTCATTCATGCATGTTGTTTTTAATTTGTCAAGAGAAGTCCATCTGATCTGAGTCTTGTAGTATTGACCGACTCTGTTCAAACTAAATCTGAAAATACATCAAGACAGAACAGGTTAAAAGCTTCAACTCTGAAAAGCATGGGAATAATGAAACTCATTCATCAATCAATCACTGCTGTACAGTACACCTTTGCCCATTTCAAACCCACTTGTATTTGAGATGTCGAGAGCCACTTATGTTGAGTGAAGTTGATTGATGCTTCGAATACTGGCACTTTGTACATGAAGTCTCCATGTAGGCCTGCTGAAAATTACTTGTCAAGATGTCTGCCAACAGTTAAAAAATACCTTCACTCCACCGAGAAACAGCAAACCTTTTTGTGTTACAATACTCGAAACTTTATGATCCTCCAGAGCTAGCATTTCACTTTTTAAAAACATTCTTTACCTCAGGCAGAGAGGTGCATTGTACATTTATATATTCAGTTTAATATTTAATATTCCTTCTGCCACATATAATACCTTGCTTTACTGTATATCTTGTTATTCTTCATTTGTAAATTCAACATGTATATTTTCTACTTTCTTGCTTATTTCTAGTCTTTTTCATTTCTATTGTGCAATGCCATGTCTTTCTATGCTTCTGCAACACAAACATTTCCCATATTGGGATCAATAACGTACTTCTTATCTTATCGTATCTTATCTTAACCTCACATTGTTTCCTGATTGTATTTCCTGTGCGTGAGCAGACCATTTGTTAGTGGGATGGACTTTTCAAAGGCTGAACACATCAGTCCCCAAATGTTTCAAGGCCATCTGGTTCAAGTTTCCTGCACTAGAGCAGAAGTTGAATATTGATTAGAGCAATCTGAAATATTCGCCTCCTTGGAGCAGTTGACGCCGCACGCCCCCTCAAGATTAAGTGAAAACGCCGTCCACTGAATCCACTTAACAGCTAGCTTTTTGAGTGCCCTTCCACACTTGTATTATTATGTAACATTGATTGCTGCAATGAGAAATGGAAAGAACAACGCAATCCTTTACAGACCTCAAGTGAAGTTACATAAAGATGGGGTAAAATATTCAAGAAATGCTTGAAGACTGAGAATAAATGACATTTTCTTTGCCGTTCAACAATAGAAAAGCGTATGGCTTTTTTAAAACTGCTATGAAAAATGTTGGTTGCGATATATTGCCGTAATTTTTTGACAAAGAAATAAAGTGTATTCCTTTACTGTTGTGTGCAGAGGTGGGAAGTAGTGGAGTACAAATATAATATATATAGTACATTCTTCTGGTATCAGTACTTTACTCCACTACTTATTTTTCTGACGACTTTTTACTTTGACTTCTTCCATTTTGAACCCAAATACCTGTACTTTCTACTTCTTACATGTTGAACCCAAATACCTGTACTTCCTACTTCTTACATTTTGAACCCAAATACCTGTACTTTCTACTTCTTACATGTTGAACCCAAATACCTGTACTTCCTACTTCTTACATGTTGAACCCAAATACCTGTACTTTCTACTTCTTACATGTTGAACCCAAATACCTGTACTTTCTACTTCTTACATGTTGAACATAAATACCTGTACTTTCTACTTCTTAAATGTTGAACTCAAATACTTGTACTTTCTACTTCTTACATGTTGAACACAAATACCTGTACTTTCTACTTCTTACATGTTGAACACAAATACCTGTACTTTCTACTTCTTAAATGTTGAACCCAAATACCTGTACTTTCTACTTCTTACATGTTGAACATAAATACCTGTACTTTCTACTTCTTAAATGTTGAACTCAAATACTTGTACTTTCTACTTCTTACATGTTGAACACAAATACCTGTACTTTCTACTTCTTACATGTTGAACTCAAATACCTGTACTTTCTACCTCTTACATGTTGAACTCAAATACCTGTACTTTCTACTTCTTACATGTTGAACTCAAATACCTGTACTTTCTACTTCTTACATGTTGAACACAAATACCTGTACTTTCTACTTCTCACATGTTGAACTCAAATACCTGTACTTTCTACTTCTTACATGTTGAACACAAATACCTGTACTTTCTACTTCTTAGATGTTGAACACAAATACCTGTACTTTCTACTTCTTACATGTTGAACACAAATACCTGTACTTTCTACTTCTTACATGTTGAACATAAATACCTGTACTTTCTACTTCTTAAATGTTGAACTCAAATACCTGTACTTTCTACTTCTTACATGTTGAACTCAAACACCTGTACTTTCTACTTCTCTCATTTTCCAAACAGCTGGTTCCTTTAGTCTGAATGTGTGTTGGTGCGTGGTCATTATTCTTTAGAGTCACTGCGTGCCTATTGATTGGAACACGATCCGTGTATCCATCACTTCCTGGTCTTCTCTAAAGAAGAGGGACCAATGGAAACGTTGTCATGTTGCCGTTGTTCAGCATGGAAACATTCATTAGCTAACAATGACATTATTGTTCTATTGATATAAAGGGAGGTCAGGTACTCTTTAAAGCAGCTGCTAGCTATGGGTACTTTTTACTGAAGTACATTTCAAAGCCTCTTTACTTTTACTTGAGTAAAGAAGTTTAGTCAGTACTTCTACTTTTACCAGAGTATTTTTAAACATGAGTATCTGTACTTCCACTTGAGTAAAGGATGTGTGTACTTTTGCCATCTCTGGTTGTGTGTAAGAAAATAGCATTATGTAGCGTTCCATCAAAGCTGCAGTTAGTAACTTAAACAAAAAACAACTTTTATCATATCTGCTTAAACTAGCACTTTATCCTGACAGTAGTGCATGAGTCAGATATGCCAACTAATGTCATTATGGGCACTGGGGGGAGGCAGAGTAGCATAATTTTTTCATAGATTTCCTGTCTCTTGCACGTCAGCATATGGGGACAGTTTCTGCAAATTTGACAGGAAGTTGTTCCATATATGTCCCCCACTGCAGCTTTAAAGTCTCAGGAAAAACTCCTGCAACCTGCAAAGACACTCTGAATGTGCTGCAGAAGTGATGAAGTCTTCACATTATGCTATTTGATATGTGGCCATGGTGTTCCTCTGCCCTCACTGCCGTCATTTCACATCTGCTTTGGACAGCAGGGATCCATTTGGTGAGCAATTCCTAAACTCCCTGAAGCTGTAGTTACCATTAGGAGAGAAACCCACCAATGTAGTCCTGTCAGAAGCTGTTCTTTTCCCACTGAGGTATTGCACCATAAACCCTTGTGCCAGTGGTTTTCAAACTGTGGGGCGCGACCTCTGGTGGGTTGCGGAGGTACTGCAGGGGGGTCTGGGAAGATTGTATTATTTTCTAGCTTTGTGAAGCACCTTGAGAGATGACGTTGTTTTTAAAGTGTGCTATATAAATCAAATGTATTATTATTATTATTATTATTATTATTATTCAATTGTAAACAAACACTGCTCGAAAATATCTCATTGGTCAGAGAGCTGTGGGCATAATTCTGCCTTTTGCAACATCCTACTTGTGTGAATAGGCTTGTTCTGCTGCCATCAAAACCAAATACAGATCAAAGCTGAACATTGAGAATGAATTGAGAGAGGCGGTCTCAAAACAACAGCCCCGCTTTGAGAAGATCTGCAAGGGAAAGCAAGCACACACAAGTCATTGATAGGCTATGTGTGGAATAGGAATGTTAAAGTGATGTGATCGTTTGCAACCTGCAGTAGAAATAGTAGTTAATTCATACATTTTCGTTAAAGAAATTTGAATTAAAAAATCTACTGCTCAGGGAAGAAGGCCAACCAGTTTTAATTAGGCCAAATTAATTCACAGTATCTATTACAAGCACGTTTGTTCATGTGTAATCCATAATGAAATATACAATTATAGTTGGATCTTTATATCTTCTTATTATCAGCAGAGAAAATGTAATGTTTTTACAACAATATACAATGAATCCTACCAATATAGATGGGAACCGGGTTGGGGGGGTCCCGAAAATATTTCCAATTACCCAAGGGGGGCCCGACTGAAAAAGTTTGGGAACCACTGCCTTATGCCAATACTTCTCTTCTTCCGTCAGTGCATTTCTACTCTAGGCTATAAAGCAGCAAAGCAACGCGCTGCAGCTGCAAACTCTGGCCCTCCTTCCCTGCACAGCGGACAGAGGAAACAGTACACATGTCTTGTTAATAGAGAGTAAATTAAATTGCTCTTTCACTCCGTCTCTCCTTGACTGATGTCAAATGGACCGAACAGTCTGAGAGAGTTGTAGATGTACTCATGCGAAATGACACATCATTATTCTGCACAGCTCCTTTCCCTCCAGAATGATACGTCTGGTGATGCAGTCTGATAATAATCAGCGCTGTGTCGATAATAACCACGGACGCCTCTGGTGTGGCAGCTTTATTACTGGTGACACAACACTTCTCTCCACTGGGACTGAAGGCTTTAGTGAGCTGTTGCATTAAGGCAGTGGTTCTCAAAGTGGGGGGCGCGCAACCCCTGAGGGGCGCAGAGGCATGCCAGGGGGGGCGCGAGAGACCAGGAGGAAAAATGGTTATAAAAAAAAAAAGATTAAAAATTAAAAATTATTGATTCGAAAATAATATGATGCATTACTATTTCGTCTGGGTCTCTGTGTTTTATTAAAGCTCGGCTCTGTGTGTGCGGAACGAGCCATTTTGTGTGCGCGAGCGAGAGAGAGCGCACCGGTACCGGAGATCGTTGTTGTTAGCTTCTGGTGCTAGCGAGCTACGCTAACGGATATAAGGAGTTTTTTCAACAACAAAGTGGAGGAGAGTCCTCTGCTGTCAGACCGAGAGACTCAGTGAGCTAAAGGACTCTCTCAGTGTTATCTCAGTGGGTCTCAAACGTTTTGGTCACGATTAATATTAACAATTATTTCCGAGGCACACGTTTATATGATCATTATAGTTATAAAAAAATAAGAGAATAAATGAAAAACAGCTATGAAATACTATATGACAGTAAAAAAAGAATAAAGTTTAAAAGGGTGATTTGTAAAATATCCATAAAGAAAAAGAAAATCTGTTTACAGTTCTGTTTCATAGGTGTTGAGAGGTATCCATAGATCTCTTCATGTTGCTCTCAAAGTGCACCAGATTGATGCTTTTAACTTAAATATTTAAAAATAAATCTCCCCGGACCCCCCTATGTGAGGTCCACACACCACCTATAAAAATAGCACTTTACCCCTGCTTACACCTATATGCCGTGAGCTGATATCGAGCCTTCATTGTAACAGTCGCGTGTGTACTGTGTGTGCGTGTGGGGAGTGTTGCACTAGAACATTCCACTAGCGCCCGGTACATTAATGGGAAACCCTAAATGTTTGAGCACCCTCTATGAAATGTCAAGCTACCCCACAGCACCCCCAAAAGAAATCTCTGACGCCGCCACTGAGCCTGACTATTTGTGTTGGGGGGGCCCGACTTTTTTTTTTCTCCCAAGGAGGGGCCTGACAGAAAAAGTTTGAGAACCACTGCATTAAAGACAGCTGTAAAAAGACTGTAAAAGGAGTGGATTCATTGGTTTGTCGACTAAATGTGAAATATAATCCGTGACAATGTATTACCTGTTAAAACAAATGTCTCCAGTAACCTAATCTTAGTTTCATTTCAACAATACCTGATTCATTTCCGTTACCTAATATCATATACGCAAATCAATATCATAGAATATAAATATCAATAAGATGTTTTTTACTAAAGTGTATTTTGTCAAACAACAGAGCAATGCTGTCTTAAAGAGAAACATATTTTGTAATAAAATGTAAAATGTATTGTTTCATTGTAATCCTGCCCATAATCCCAATTATTTTAACATCGTACAAGCAATCTGATTACGTCTTTTTTTAATGTAACCGTAAGGGAGTGCAGTTACCCTTTCCGTGTCCTTACCTTGTTATCCATTACTCAATAAGCATGGCAATAAATCAAGTGAAAGGTAGGGTTATCAAATCAAATCAAATCAAGTTTTATCTATATAGCACATTTATAAACGATTTTTGGTCGAGCCAAAGTGCTGTACATATAATAAAAATAGCCTACAGTAGAGACACTTTACAGCAAATACAACAGAACAGAATGTTCAGAATATCAGTATGAGAAAAACGACACCCTCTGTCCTTAGACCCTCTGTCCTTAGACCCTCACATCGTACAAGGAAAAACGAAGTAAGAAGTAGAAAGTACAGGTATTTGGGTTCAACATGTAAGAAGTAGAAAGTACAGGTATTTGTGTTCAACATGTAAGAAGTAGAAAGTACAGGTATTTGTGTTCAACATGTAAGAAGTAGAAAGTACAGGTATTTGTGTTCAACATGTAAGAAGTAGAAAGTACAGGTATTTGAGTTCAACATGTAAGAAGTAGAAAGTACAGGTATTTGGGTTGAACATGTAAGAAGTAGAAAGTACAGGTGTTTGTGTTCAACATGTAAGAAGTAGAAAGTACAGGTATTTGAGTTCAACATGTAAGAAGTAGAAAGTACAGGTATTTGAGTTCAACATGTAAGAGGTAGAAAGTACAGGTATTTGTGTTCAACATGTAAGAAGTAGAAAGTACAGGTATTTGAGTTCAACATGTAAGAGGTAGAAAGTACAGGTATTTGTGTTCAACATGTAAGAGGTAGAAAGTACAGGTATTTGAGTTCAACATGTAAGAAGTAGAAAGTTCAGGTATTTGTGTTCAACATGTAAGAAGTAGAAAGTACAGGTATTTGAGTTCAACATGTAAGAGGTAGAAAGTACAGGTATTTGTGTTCAACATGTAAGAGGTAGAAAGTACAGGTATTTGTGTTCAACATGTAAGAAGTAGAAAGTACAGGTATTTGAGTTCAACATGTAAGAAGTAGAAAGTACAGGTATTTGAGTTCAACATGTAAGAAGTAGAAAGTACAGGTATTTGGGTTCAACATGTAAGAAGTAGAAAGTACAGGTATTTGGGTTCAACATGTGAGAAGTAGAAAGTACAGGTATTTGAGTTCAACATGTAAGAAGTAGAAAGTACAGGTATGTGGGTTCAACATGTAAGAAGTAGAAAGTACAGGTATTTGAGTTCAACATGTAAGAAGTAGAAAGTACAGGTATTTGAGTTCAACATGTAAGAGGTAGAAAGTACAGGTATTTGTGTTCAACATGTAAGAAGTAGAAAGTACAGGTATTTGGGTTCAACATGTAAGAAGTAGAAAGTACAGGTATTTGGGTTCAACATGTGAGAAGTAGAAAGTACAGGTATTTGTGTTCAACATGTAAGAGGTAGAAAGTACAGGTATTTGTGTTCAACATGTAAGAAGTAGAAAGTACAGGTATTTGAGTTCAACATGTAAGAAGTAGAAAGTACAGGTATTTGAGTTCAACATGTAAGAAGTAGAAAGTACAGGTATTTGGGTTCAACATGTAAGAAGTAGAAAGTACAGGTATTTGGGTTCAACATGTGAGAAGTAGAAAGTACAGGTATTTGAGTTCAACATGTAAGAAGTAGAAAGTACAGGTATGTGGGTTCAACATGTGAGAAGTAGAAAGTACAGGTATTTGTGTTCAACATGTAAGAAGTAGAAAGTACAGGTATTTGAGTTCAAAATGTAAGAAGTAGAAAGTACAGGTATTTGTGTTCAACATGTAAGAAGTAGAAAGTACAGGTATTTGAGTTCAACATGTAAGAAGTAGAAAGTACAGGTATTTGAGTTCAACATGTGAGAAGTAGAAAGTACAGGTATTTTTTAGTTCAAAATGTAAGAAGTAGAAAGTAAAAGTCATCAGAAAAATAAGTAGTGGAGTAAAGTACTGATACCAGAAAAAAGTCCCTATATATATTATATTTGTACTCCACTACTTCCCACCTCTGCTCCTCTGTGCCACTTCCTGTCACTGACCAATGCCTATTCCCACTGTCAAACTATATGCTGTCCAATTACTGGTGCAGCTTGAGTGTGTATTGTTAGAAATAATAATAGCCATGCCTTGCTTGACAAGTGGTGATTGTTGAGCTCTGAATGAACATGGCTATTTGGAGGTCCAACACGTGGGGAAATTGGGCAAATGGAGCTTTTTGTCTCGACATTTGCATATTGTTTTCTCATGCGCTGTGTTTCGGCTGACTTGTTGGTTGTGGGGATTAGCAGAAGAAAAAAACCAAATGTATCATCCTTTTTTTTAGAAATAAACCTCGATTTGTGCAGTCGTGTGGAAATATATATATATTGTAGTAATAATGATATCATCTATTCATAATTGTAAATGTATATTGTATGTAGACATACATTTAGATGTACATTTTGTTAAAAGAAAAAGGTTAATAATTTAGTTTTTGGGAGAAGGGGTGGGATTAAATAAGTGTAAACTTCTTCCCACCCCTTTTCAGATGTGTAATTAGATAAATCGTTTGTTTTTATTTAATTTGTAAGTCAGTAATGTTTTTGTTTATCAGGTAGACACCAGTAATGACAAACAGATGAGAATGCTGCGTGGGGTCTGGGGGCCGTGTTGGCGGGACGTTGTGGGGCTCGCTGCTTCGCCCTTTGAGGCTCGAGGAGCGGACAGCGTGAGCTGGGTTACTGGTGTCGTTTCCTGGTTGCTGCGTGGGGTCTGCGAGACACCGCAAAACTCAGCCTGAACTCAGCCTGAGCACACACACACACACACACACACACACACACACACACACACACACACACACACACACACACACACACACACACACACACACACACACACACACACACACACACACACACACACACACACACACACACACACACACACACTCTCACAGCTGAAGTAAAAACAATAAGTGTGGCTTGATATTGAGTAAGAAAAAGGTTTGTAACGCTGTGAGAATGGGTCTCCGGAGAGCATTTCTCCGCTATCCCAACTCGTCTATTACCAGCGTTCAGGGAGCTCTATGAAAGTCAATGGGACTCCCTGTTAGTTGAAAATGTATGCTGAAGGGCCCCCACTGCGTTTGATAGTGACGCCAAGGGATCCTGACATAACGTCACTATAGTACGAATTAGGAGTGAGAATGTACGTCACGATACCCGTTACGTCACTATAACCGTTACGTCACTATAACCGTTACGTCACTATACCCGTTACGTCACTTATACCCAGAAAAAAAAAAATGGAAAAATAAAAATCTCCAACGAGGCGTTCTGGGGCAGCATAGTATTTTCTGTGTTATTACAGAGTTGTGCTCGCTACAGGGTGTACTTTGAGGGTTTGTGACTTTTGCACAAGGGGACGGGTAATAACCAGAAAAGCATGTCATGGGACCTTTAAAAAAACGTTTCTGGTCCCCCTCTAGCGTACATTTTTCTTGAAAACAAAATATTAGGTCATCGTCATCAGCGTCATGTTCGTCATGTTGTAAACAAATAATTTCTTGGGTACAAAACAACAAAAAATAAATAGCTCCTGCTCAGTATCATAATTCATGTCATTTATTTCTGAATGCTCTTAATGTCTTTCATTTTTGTAAAGCACTTTGAATTGCCCTGTGTTGAAAGGTGCTATATAAATAAAATTGCCTTGCCTTACACGTTCGAATCAAATCAAAGAAAAACATGGTGAAAAAACGGACAGAAAATGACTCTGCTTTTCTGTGTCTTTCAGAATGAACCAGGGTCCCACGTCTGGTTTTGAGGAGGATGTTGGCTCCAGAACAACACATCATGTCATGTATCCAGAGAGTGCGATAGACCTGGAGAACAACACGTGTCTGGTGCTGGTTCCTTTCAAAACTCTAGACCTGCAGTGGATCATCAGTGCTCTGACCACAGGAACCATCAAACAGTAAGTGTACTTATCTGATGATGAAGCTGCGTCCATATCTCCTTACATTTAATGGATCAAATGATTATGTTTAATGTGAGAGGTGTTGCTTGAAAGGGACGGTTCTACAAGTACTTAATAATAATACGCTGTAGGAATACATATGTATTGCCAGGAATACACAAGTGAATGTAATGGAGTTTTGGCGACTAGGCCCCGTTGTGCAGGAGTATCATTCGGGAGGGGAGAACCGATCCGATGAAACCCCCCCGGGGTCTAGACACTGGTGGTGGTGAATGGATAGTTGGGGTCGGTCTGAAGGGGAGGAGCTTGACCCTGGTGGTGGTGAATGGATAGTTGGGGTCGGTCTGAAGGGGAGGGGCTTAGCTTGACCCTGGTGGTGGTGAATGGATAGTTGGGGTCGGTCTGAAGGGGAGTGGCTTAGCTTGACACTGGTGGTGGTGAATGGATAGTTGGGGTCGGTCTGAAGGGGAGGGGCTTAGCTTGACCCTGGTGGTGGTGAATGGATAGTTGGGGTTGGTCTGAAGGGGAGGGGCTTAGCTTGACCCTGGTGGTGGTGAATGGATAGTTGGGGTCGGTCTGAAGGGGAGGGGCTTAGCTTGACCCTGGTGGTGGTGAATGGATAGTTGGGTTCGGTCTGAAGGGGAGGGGCTTAGCTTGACCCTGGTGGTGGTGAATGGATAGTTTGGTTCGGTCTGAAGGGGAGTGGCTTAGCTTGACCCTGGTGGTGGTGAATGGATAGTTGGGGTCAGTCTGAAGGGGAGGGGCTTAGCTTGACCCTGGTGGTGGTGAATGGATAGTTGGGTTGGTCTGAAGGGGAGTGGCTTAGCTTGACCCTGGTGGTGGTGAATGGATAGTTGGGGTCAGTCTGAAGGGGAGGGGCTTAGCTTGACCCTGGTGGTGGTGAATGGATAGTTGGGTTCGGTCTGAAGGGGAGTGGCTTAGCTTGACCCTGGTGGTGGTGAATGGATAGTTGGGGTCGGTCTGAAGGGGAGGGGCTTAGCTTGACCCTGGATTCAGAAGGACAGGAGGTGAAAAGGGGTGGAGGAGGGTTGCATCGAGTCACCTGAAATGACAGCTGTCAGAGGGGGGAGAGCAGATTTAAAAGGTTTGGCAGAGCGCTATGATAGGCTTGTGAGAATAGAGCGAAGTGATTGGTTAAGCTGGGGAGTGACGCCCCCGATTACTTATTGAGAGGAGAGAGAGTAGTGACATGGAAATAGTAAATGAATGAGTAAAGAAGGTCTTCCTGGTTGAACTTGTGCTGAGCTTCATTTCTCAATTCAATCCAAAAACTGTCTTTATATATTAAATAGCTTTGAACTCATTACTGTGCATCGTGTGATGCTTCCCCCCAAATCACACTCTCTAACTAGCAGATTGTCATAACAGCATTCACTCAGTATTCCTATTTGTGAGATGGCTGTATAAGAATAATCGTTCTGTGTTAATCTTCCAGTACATTTCTCCGTCAGCTGCTTCATTCTCAATGACCCTGTGATCATTAGCTTGATTACTGGACATCCAAAATGTTTTCAAAAAGCTGCCAATAACTCACACGTGCCAACATGTTAGACTGTATAAGGACGAGTGAATCCAAATGTTTCCTATAGTTGTCGTCCAACTCCAAAGCAATCTTTCTGCCTCATTACATTTCAGAGTATTGGCAGTAATGTCAGCGTTAACCCAACAGCCGTTAGATCTCAAATGAGGGCTGTGAATTTTGCATTTTCTCATCTTGTTAAATAGAAAAGGGCCTCTTTAAAATGACAAAGGCACTGATTGCAGTTCTCAATGCAAACATTTCACGCATGGAAGTATGCATTTTATAACATTAGAGTGCTAAGTGTTCTGGATAATTTAATGCACCAGTAGACACTCGGCCATTTTCACATTCATTCACCGCAAAATGAAGACAAAATGGTTGGTAGGTTATATTGTACAGAAACACAATAAAGCCAGTCTGTATAATATTTGAATTTCAATGAGTGACATAGCTATAGCCTTAATAAAACTTACTTTAATTGGAAACATTTGTCAGGATAGTATCTCACAGTGTGGTCATTACTTTTCATTTCACTCATTAGTATGCCATCCATTTACTTCTCAAACTCAGTCTGCACAGGCACAGTGTGGAATATTTTAGTGGCTTTAAAGAGCACATACTGGGTTTACATTTTCAGGATCATATCAATATGTAGCGTCTCTACTTTAAAGAGTCCTCTCCTGCTGATGTTCAGGTGTATATCAGTATGTAGTGTCTCTACTTTAAAGAGTTCTCTCCTGCTGATGTTCAGGTGTATATCAGTATGTAGTGTCTCTACTTTAAAGAGTCCTCTCCTGCTGATGTTCAGGTGTATATCAGTATGTAGTGTCTCTACTTTAAAGAGTCCTCTCCTGATGATGTTCAGGTATATATCAGTATGTAGTATCTCTACTTTAAAGAGTCCTCTCCTGCTGATGTGCATTACATTACATTGCATTTAGCTGACGCTTTTATCCAAAGCGACTTACAATAAGTGCGTTCGACCAACAAAACACAAACTTGAAGAAAACAGAATTATAAAGTACATCAGGCTTCATAGAGCAAAAACATTTCAAGTGCTACTCAACTGGCTTTAGATAAGCCAGCCCTTTATTAGTATATAAGTGCTTTGTTAATAGTTCTATCGCTCGAAGTGGAGTCGAAAGAGATGAGTTTTCAGTCTGCGCCGGAAGGTGTGTAAGCTTTCTGCTGTCCTGATGTCAATGGGGAGCTCATTCCACCATCTTGGAGCCAGGATAGCAAACCCACGTGTTTTTGCTGATGGGAACTTGGGTCCCCCTCGCAGCGAGGGTGCAGCGAGCCGTTTGGTTGATGCAGAGCGGAGTGCACGTGCTGGGGTGTACGGTTTAACCATGTCCTGGATGTAGGAAGGGCCAGATCCATTCGCAGCATGGTACGCAAGTACCATTGTCTTGAAGTGGATTCTAGCAGTTATCGGAAGCCAGTGAAGGCAGCGGAGGAGCGGCGTGGTGTGGGAGAATTTAGGAAGGTTGAAGACCAGGCGAGCCACTGCATTCTGGATGAGCTGCAGAGGTCGGATGGCACATGCAGGTAGACCAGCCAGGAGGGAGTTGCAGTAGTCTAGGCGTGAGATGACGAGAGCCTGGACCTGAACCTGCGTCGCTTTCTGGGTCAGCTGGGGACGCATCCTCCTGATGCTGTAAAGCGTGTATCTGCAGCAGCGGGTTGTAGCAGCGATGTTTGCAGTGAAGGACAGGTTGTTATCTAGGATCACACCCAGATTCCTTGCAGTCTGAGTCGGGGAAACAACAGAGGTGCCGATGTTGATTGTTAGGTCAAGAGTGGGACAATCTTTTCCCGGAAGGAAAAGCAGTTCAGTCTTGTCAAGGTTGAGCTTGAGGTGATGAGCGGACATCCACTGAGAGGTGTCAGCTAGACAAGCAGAGATGCGTGCGACGACCTGGGTCTCTGAGCGGGGAAAGGACAGAATTAATTGGGTGTCGTCAGCGTAGCAGTGGTATGAAAAACCATACGGGCTAATGACTGATCCAAGTGAGTTTGTGTACAAGGAGAAGAGGAGGGGACCAAGAACAGAGCCCTGAGGGACCCCTGTAGTTAATTGACAAGGGTCGGACTCGGACCCTCTCCAAGTAACCCTGTAGGTGCAGTCTTTGTTCAGGTGTATATCAATACGTAGTGTCTCTACTTTAAAGAGTCCTCTCCTGATGATGTTCAGGTATATATCAGTATGTAGTGTCTCTACTTTAAAGAGTCCTCTCCTGCTGATGTTCAGGTGTATATCAGTATGTAGTGTCTCTACTTTAAAGAGTCCTCTCCTGCTGATGTTCAGGTGTATATCAGTATGTAGTGTCTCTACTTTAAAGAGTCCTCTCCTGTTGATGTTCAGGTGTATATCAGTATGTACGTAGTGTCTCTACTTTAAAGAGTCCTCTCCTGCTGATGTTCAGGTGTATTGGGATCAATAAAGTACTTCTTATCTTCTTATATGATCTTATCTTTTCACCCTCTGTCTGAAACCAGAGCCCAGTCTGCTCCGATTGGTTAGCTTTCCGGCTCTGTTGTGATTGGTCAATGTTGGGATTTTAGCCTTTGCAGACCATTTACATGCACAGAAAACCTATATAACACACTACAGGAAAGGGATAACCACAAAAAGCCTAATAGGGCCCCTTTAAACAGAAGTTCCTTCCAAGAAAATACTTCACTACTTTACAACATATTACTTCCTGTACTGTCACACACAAAACAAGCCAATAGAAGTGCAAGTGTTACATAGTGATGTGACTATGTTAGAAAAATCTCACTCGTCCCCGGCTTGAGCTTCAATCTCAGGATCCATGTATTTATGATCCTCTCCAGAATGGAAGTAGTCATCACATACAGAGCATCAACTAGTTCCTGAACAGTGTCCTTCACATGCTGATATGCAAGAGAGGGATTTACACAGTCACAAGATGGAGGAATGCCGCTTCTTGTTATCAAGAGTGTTTTCTCAAAATGTTGGGTTTTCTTTCAAAATCCTGACTTTTTCCTCAAAATTATGACTTTTTCTCAAAAATCAAAAAAAGTATGACTTTTTCTCAAAAATCTCAAAACGTATGACTTTTTTCTCAAAATCATGACTTTTTTCTCAAAGTTATGACTTTTTCTCAAAGTTATGACTTTCTCAAAATATCTAAATCCTGACTTTTTCACAAACTAATACATCCTGTCATGTACACAGCTACAGTTGGGATACCCTTGTTATCATGTGTACTCTGAGATTGGAAGAGTACATTCAGTATTTTCCAGAGGTGGGGACTCGAGTCACATGCTTGACTCGAGTCAGATTCCAGTCATATATTTTTTGACTTGAGACTTGCTTGACTAACATTGATAAAAGACTTGACTTGACTTTGACTTGGTATTCATGACTTGAGACTTGACTTAAGCTTGAGATAGATCACTTGAAAGGACTTGACTGTTTAAAATTAAATATTTGCGTTTGTTTTTGTAGTGAGATATTACGTTTAGTTTTTTAGAAAAACGTGATTATAGCGCCATGCGCAAACCTGGCAACCCACTAGAAGGCAGGAGTGTCAGTTAACACGGCAGCGGCTAGCTTTACTCCACAAATAGTGAAGTTTGGATTCAAGGGTTATGTTGTCGATGACGGTAATAAGAAGAGAACAGCGGTATGCAGTGTCTGCAGCATAAAGATTAGTGACACGACCACCACTACAAAAAGAACCCACAGAGAAAGGTGCGTGCATGTGTTGTGTTAGCTAGAAAGCTAACGTTAAGTTTAAGCTACGTTAGACTTGGTTTCAAATCGATTAAGCAAAGAGAAGACAAAACTGTAAATTAACACTAGAACCGCCAAGGGATTCATTTGGACTAACCCTGATACTGACGGGCTGTCAGGGGGGAGAGAGAGAGAGAGAGAGAGAGAGAGAGAGAGAGAGAGAGAGAGAGAGAGAGAGAGAGGGGGGGGGGGGGGAGGGAGGAAAAGAGATGCCTCGTTTATTTCCCCTGTGTTATTATCAGAAGTTACTGTAAACTTTTGAATAATGTAGTTCATCTACTTTTAGTAGTTTGTTTAAATGTTTTAATTATGTTGTTTGTAGAAGTGCATCATTCCTTGATTTATTGTAAAATTAATCTGAACTTTTTGATCTGCTATGATGATAAACTGAAGCAATTTCAAAATCAACCCAATTAAGTGAGTTTTAAATCGTTCTACTAGTTTATAAGGAAATTATGAAGAGGAACAAATTAAATGATTTGAAAATGATATCTATGTAGGCGCTGACGCTGTTGGCGGTTCTAGTGTTAACAGAAATGTAAATTAAATGTGTGTAATGGCAAATGCTATATATGATTTTCTTACCTGGAGTTCTGCCTTTTTGAACAGACTTTTTGAGTCCTAGCTATATTGTCTGCAGTCCTGGGGTTAATATGAATCTAATATGATTATCATTGGTCTAAATTAGATTTCAAATGATTAACTGTGTATGTAATGAAGATCGTGGGTTAAATCCATTTTCATAACCACTGTCTTTTAACTGATTTAAATGTGGAAGCTGGGCTTATTCATCAGAATTTCGTAAGACTTGACTTGACCTGAGCAATGACTTGACTTGACTTGCTTGACTCTCACCACAGTGACTTGGGACTTGCCTGATACTTGTAGGTTAAGACTTGAGACTTGCTCATGACTTGCACATGTAGGACTTACTCCCACCTTTGATATTTTCCCAACACTATGATATGGAAGTAAACAAAGGGCGTGGGAGGGAGAGAAACTCCCTACACACGGATGTTAACCTTTGCAGACCATTTACATTCACAAAAACCTGTATAACACACATTACAGGAGAGGGAGAAGCCTTATAATAGAGCCCCCTTTGTAAACCTGTTAAACCCCAAGGTCCCCGCCGGCGGGGACCCTGTTTTTTTTTTCTTCACGACACTGTGTCTCAGAGGATCTTAATATTTAAGAACCTATTAATGTGTTATACCAGATTAACTGGAATAATCTCAGCTAACTGACGATACAAACCATTTTTACCAAAACAAAACACAAGTCTCATAAGAAGCATCTAAATGACCCCTTAGCGAAAAATGCTAACGGACATTGGCACAGAACTCAAGATAAAAGTACCCTTATTACTTATCGTAGCTGCACATACAAGATATCCAATTAAAGCTGAGGTTCCACAGATTATTTAGGTATATAGTATCATCACTGAGTGATCCGGACTCGCGACAGGGGAAGCAAACACAGACATCACAACACGTACCTTTACGGAGCTTCTAGGGAGATCGTCTCACCGTAGCTGTCAATCTAATCAAAAGACATGTTCAATGGCATTAAAACGAGAAAAAACGCGGCTGAATCGGTTAATCCATAGGTTTTTAACGTCTCTGTTTAAAAAAATTATTTCATTTATAATCCATAATTCCATTTTTATGTAAAAATCGGAGAGCAAAAGTTAGCTGCTAATGGTAGCCACCAGAGTGGCTGCTGCTTCCGGTCTAGGCTATGCGGCAGTCTCACACACACACATAACCAAATAAGGACTATGTGGGAGTTCCCCTCGATTCCATTGGCTCTGACGGTCAGAAAGAGATGTCACATGTCAAAATCCAGCAAGGGGGGCCAGAGATAAGGAAAACCCACCCAAATGGCCCCAGAAGAGGTTTTTTTTTGCTAAATCTGTCTAAAAAGGTCAAATATCACTTGTTTTGCATCAATCTTGATACAGGGTACTTATTATATGTTGTACTTTGGATTCCTAAAGCTTTTAGTCTACTATCCCATCATCCAAGGTTAGTTTTCACTATAGGTACAACATATTTTTTGGACGGACACTATAATTTACAGTTTTTTACCATGTTCAATCTGAATTTTCTTTAAAATAAAAAACATCTATATTTAATCTGACTTTTCTACATCCAACTCACAGGTTTATCATTACTTTGAGAACAAAGATTATTAATTTAACCCTTTTAGAAGGGAAGATATGGTCATTTCTTCTGGGAATGTCATTTTCGAGCCTGACACCTGAAACACAGTCTCGGGGTTTGTCAAGCAGGTTTTCTCTGCAAATCGCAGCATTTAAATATGGGAACTGAACACACAGCTTTATTTGAAGGTCGTCTCCCATGTCATTCCCAACTCACTGGAATTCTAACAAATCCACTCTGACCTGCGGCGCCGGATTCATTTCAGAAGTGGGGGGGGGGGGGGCAAAAAGTGCGTGTGTATGTGACATAGCCTACTTGCCAACCCTCCCGATTTTCGCGGGAAACTCCCGTTTTCCTCCCGGGGTCATATTTATCCCGCATTTCTCCCGATTTCTGACTAAATCTGATTTGTTTCATTCTAACATAACGCACCAAATGTTACTGTCTCCACTCGGACTTCAATACAGCTACACCATTGTTTGGTTTCCATGGTAACGTGTCTCTTTAGTAGCGCGAGCAAATGAAAGTCTGAGAGGGTCTTCAGGAGGAAGATAGTCAGAGAAAACAGAACAAGAATGGACAACTCAACCCTCTGCTCACTCCTTTCCTGTAAATTAAACTATACAGACCAGCCCACACATCATTCCATCTCTTCTTTTTTCCTGCTACGCTCTTGTTTGACAAGCTGAATGTTGACTGGTGTTTGACTGAAGTAAGCTCTGTGAAAAGTTCCAGTTATTAACTCGGTATTTACAAAGCTGTCATCTCCACATTTGGAGAAAGTTACAAGCCGTTTGACAGCAGCACATCTGCATATTTCACAGAAGGCTCGTTTAGTGGTTTTGCAAATAATTAACCACTCTCTGTTTTTGTACCATTCTGCATTGAAGTACCTTTCTCTTTGTCCAAATAAGCTTTTATTTGCTCAATGTCCCGACAACAAACCTCCATGCAGTCGGAACCCGCCTGTTTTGGTTCAACGATGCCGGCGTCGGCGGCGGTTTTGACAGCCTCTGCGGCCGCAGAGCTGCTGCTTTTGGGTTCATCCGGCTGCGCTGGTTCTATGGTTGAAGGACCAGGCTCCGGAGGTGCGGATGTCAGGGATGTGACATTCAAGTTGTTGAATTTCAGCTTAGTTTGACTGTATTTTGTTTTCTTATGCGCCGGTTCTTCTGACATGTTTGCAAGTTTATCTATCTAGGTTAACGGCTGACACTCACTGAACAACGTAACACATAACGTAAACAACGTAACAAATAAACACATCTAAGCTTTGTTATTGGTTGTAATGTACATGGATATATTTGAATGGTGTGACAATGTCCTATTTGATTGGGTTAAAATGTACATATTCTTCCCGTTATGTCTTCCTGCTGTATTTTACCTAATGCAAAGTGACCTGCTCCATCGAAATCAGTCGCATTAACCCGAAGACACATTGTGAGTTGTATACACTGTTGGAAAGAGGAGATTCCCAGCTTTCTAATGATATCACGATTGTTTTTGTACTCCAAATATTAAGCGAAATATGTCACATTATATAATGACTGTCACCGAGTCATCATTTTGAGAAAAAGGCCTTTAAAGTTTCCTCTTCTCTGGATCGATCTGATTGATTATTAGCGGAGCAAATGATCAAAGTCGTACGGAGGGAAGATATTTTCGTTTAGATTACTGGTCTGGGGGAAGCTCGCGAGTGTGTGTGTGTGTGTGTGTGTGTGTGTGTGTGTGTATGTGTGTGTATTTTTGCGTTTGTTTCCCGGGGAAAACTCTCAGGAGAAACACCGGCTGTTGTTCTGCCTGCTGTGACGTCAAGTTACTCCGTTCTCCGCTTGTAATTATGCCGAAGCTTCAAAGCTGTATTTATCATCTGAATTTGCCGAAACAAGTTTAATATTCTGAAAGCCAAGACTTTGTTTATTTGAAATCAGATGAAAACAAGCTGTAACGGACCCTGCCGTGTTATCTATGATTACTACGCCTTACATTCATAATGTCAGCGGAGGGAGGGGGAGCGGCGCTGTGGAAGAGTAGAGTGGTGAGTGAGAGCTGTCATCTTCCCTTTACAAGCTTCAAAAATGCCTGTAGCTAATGAGATTGAATATAACAATCACAAATAACAAAATATACACAGCTAGATCAGATCGCGTTTTAGATGCGACTTTGGAGTAGAGGGGAATTATTGAAACGGGATGTGTACAGTGTTCCGCGGCATCTGCTGCTGCGAAAATGTGTGGCAGGGCCGTAAAGTGGGGGGGCCAATGCCCCCCTGGCCCCCCGCTTCCGACGCCCTTGACCCTGACTGCTCTCAGGTGACGATTGATGCAACAAGCAAAAACATCAACATATGTGACCTAACACTAAGCCTATTCTTTTTAAATCATCATGTAAGTTAACGTGTGTCCTAGGTTAAGTCAGAAATGCATAGAAGCTCACACTGTGAACGTTGTCATAATTGTTCATGGATTTCAGGGATATTCAAGTTTATTAAAGCCCAAATGTTTACACTCCTGCCATGTTTTTCTTATCTTCCAGCACATATACAGCTGTTACATCAAGGATAAAGGCAAATAAAGACAAGGTGAGTCAAAGAGAGGTTAACATACAGTTTGTTGAATTGAATATCGCATTACTTTTGATCAGATGTTATTTATTCTATTCTGTCCTTCATCATTTTTTAGGTGAACTTCACTTTAAATTCGTTTTTTTTCCATACTGTTGCAGAAATCTCCATTTTAGTATCATTAACAACATGTAGTATATTAAGTCCTGACTGCATTCTAAAGTTTTAAACAGAGGCTTTTAATGTTGTATATTTAAATAAACCCCTTTTTTTGTAAAACATGGTGAAAATCAATAGAAAAATGTAAGCCTGCTTCCTCTAAGTCTTTGACCAAAATATGTCAACCAAATCAAGAAAATACTCTTAAATCTGGATTATTCAAAGGTAACATAGTTAATAGGATAAAGCCTCATTTGCATGTTTAAATATAACATTTCATAAAATATTTTTTACAACAAAAAAAACTGGTGAAGTTCATGGTTTTGTCTATTAATCCAAATGTTGACCTCAGTCACCTGTACGGTATATCTGTTTCTTTTTCAACACAGTAAATAACAAAGGAGTTTTGAACAAATCCATTTATTTTGCAGGTGTTGATTTACAGTCCAACATTTCTCAAATACGTCTACGAGTCTTGGCTCGAAGGTCACGGACGATATCCTTCTACAGGTTTCCTCAGTTTACTACTCGCTCTGCACATCTGTGACGAGGTGAGTCTTCATAAACACTTCCTGCTGAAATTCCTGTCAGAATACTGTGTGTGTGTGTGTGTGTGTGTGTATGTGTGTGTGTGTGTGTGTGTGTGTGTGTGTGTGTGTGTGTGTGTGTGTGTGTACGTGCGTGCGTGCGTGCATGTGCGTGCGTGCGTGCGTGTGCGTGTGTATTATTTGGTCAATTATTTTTGACAGTAAATTGCCTGAACAGAATAGTTATATTGGATTTTTGATTGTGTTTTTATTTCTGGAAAGTCCACTGGAGTTTATTGTTTAATAAATATATTAAAGTTAAACTAGGCAAGGCAAGTTTATTTATATAGCACCTTTCAACACAAGGCAATTCAAAAAATGAAAGACATTAAGAAAATGGCATTTTAAAAAGCTAAGATAATAAAATAAACATTAAAAGACAAAATACATGAATAAAAGTTACAGTGCAGTGTGAGATATGAGTAGTTCGGTTGAAACTAAACAACCTCTCTTGTTTGCTTTTTGGGGAAGTGTCTCTCCAGCACCCTTATCTAAAGACCAGTATTAGCCACTCTTAAAAGAATTTGACATAATGTGAAAGCTGGAAAAAATCCATTAATGATGAATAGTGCTGCGTACCTGGACTCACATTCAGGTTCAGGTCCGGACTCAAGTCCAGAGATTCAGGTTCAGGTCCGGACTTATAAGTCCGGACCTGAACCCATGGCTTGTGTCAAGTTGTGTGACTAAAGTGAACTTATTGTGATCTAATTATCAATTGAAAATAAACTCATAATCAACTCAAATTCAAACTCGTCAGGTTTATTGCGCTCCCTTCCAACTTGTGTCTAAATTTCTCTACAAAGTACAAATGTAAAAAAAACACTTTTTGCCACTTAGTCTACAAATGACTTATGACAGCAACTACAGTGAACTACTACAACGTTCAAACATTTATTTCACCAAACAAAGGAGCTACACTACCAAATATCCAATATGGCGACCACTATGTCTAAGCCAGGGATGGGCAAATGGCCGCCCGCGGGCCGGATGCGGCCCCCACCTCCTCTTTTTGCGGCCCTCAGATTAATTTATAAACAATGTAATTAATAAAAAAAAAAATTAAAAAAATGTTTTTTACTTGTAGTACTGATACCGTCCACTAGACTCCTAGTTACGTCGCGAGCTGCGTAAATGATTTTAAATACCGCGAAATAATCTGTGACGCATTTGTGTGTATTGTGTTTGTTTCCCGGGGAAACCCTCACAAGAAATACCGGCTGTTGTTATGCCTGCTGTGACGTTAAGTTGCCTCTTGTAATTATGCCTTTACAAGCTTAAAAGTTGTATTTATCATCTGAATTTGGCGAAACAAGTTTAATATTCTTAAAACCAAGACTTTGTTTATTTGAAATCAGATGAAAATAAACTGTCACGGACCCTGCCGTGTTATCTATTATTACTACGCTTTTCATTCATAATTTCAGCGGGAGGGAGGGGGAGTGGTGCTGAGGAACGATAGTTACGGCTGTAACTACGGTTCTATGAGTCCCGGATGACCGCCAGAGGCGGTGCTTTAGCACTGGATATGTCCATCGCGCGCATGCGCAGCTCGAGTACCAATAACAACAAAGTCACCTGTGACCCACGTGACACCGGCTATATCCGCCGGTATTGTCAGAGGATCTGTTCCCCGAATCTTCTCGCGAGCACACAATAATTCTGAGTGACAGGGAACTCTGGCGGTCATCCGGGACTCATAGAACCGTAGTTACAGCCGTAACTATCGTTCTATTTCGTCCCTACTGACCGCCAGAAGCGGTGCTTTAGCACTGGATGACCTATACCAACAATGTCATGAAGAACCCAAGCCCTTGCTCACCACTGGAAGCAGCGGAGCTCGGCAAAAGGACCACGCCCAAAGAATGGGGAGTGGCGACATTGACCTGATGACAACTGGAGAATGTGCCAGAATGTGCCAGAAGACGCCCACGACGCCGCGGCGCAGATGGTCTCCAGGGGCACCCCTCTCAGGGCAGCCCAATATGTTGAGATGCTCCTTGTAGAGTGGCATCTCAGCCTGGTGGCAGGGGGCGGCCACTGGCCCCGTAAGCCTGTGAGATGGTATCGACAACCCAGTGGGGAAGCCACTGGTTAGAGGGCCTAACCTCCTTTAGTGCCGCCAGAGCAAACTCAAGAGTTGCTCCTCCTGCCGTATACAGGCAGTAGCCTTGATATACGCCCTTTGGGCACCCCCCGGGCACAGCAACTTCGATGTGCCGTACTCCTGAATGTCAAAGCGTGCCAGCTGGGCAGGCTGATTGAAGTGAGTTTGTGGAAGGACCCCGGGCGGGAATGCCACATTTGCCCAAAGGGCAACGCCTGAGAGTCTCACCTCGGGCATGTATTGTTTATGGAGAGGACATGCAACTCCCCGACTCACTTCCCTGAGGCTATGGCAAGCAGAAATGCTGCCTTTGTGGGCAGCCACCTAAGCCCCACCTGGGCCAGAGGCTCGAAGGGAGGAGGTGATAGGGCATCCGGCAGCAAGGGCAGGTCCCAAGCCGGAGCCCTCGGGGTGCAAGGGGGACGCTGCCGTAAAGCCCCTCTCATAAAGAGGGACACCGACCTGTGGCACCCCGCCGTGGCGCCGTCGACCCGAACATGTCGGGCAGAATCGCAGCCACATAAATTCAGAGTGGAGTGAGAACGTCCACTATCTAGAAGGGACTGTTGTCTAAGCAACAATGTACATGCTGTCCCCAAGGAACACGCACATTCTTGCCCCCCAGTTGGGGTAGAAAGTGCGTGAGTGCAAGCTGCACGGCCCGAAGCTCTAGCACGTTGACCCGGCGCGCACTCTGCTGGACAGACCGCTGACCCTGAACGGTCCTGCCCTGCCGCACTGCACCCCACCCTGAGAGACATGCACCTATGGTGATGGTCTCCTGGCGGGATGGGATGGCGCCCATGGGCACGCCTACCAGAGATAGGCCCTGCCCCTCCAGCGTGATGGAGAGTGGAGCAATGCTGCGACACCCTGACTTCACTGTGCCTGTGCCACTTGGCGTCCAAGTGAAGGCTGTTCAGCCACATCTGCATGGGGCACAACGACAGCGGGCCTAAGGGCCCAGCGGCCGAGGCAGCTGCCAGTCTGCCCAAGGGCCGGAGGAACTGAATATAAGGCACCCTCTTGCCCGGCCCACGTGGAAGTAGGCATCCCTCGGTTGGGAACCACTCCACCTGTGCGTATGCAGTAGTCAGCATATAGAATGGCAGCACCTTCCTCTGAGGTCCAAGATCGGGCGAAATCCGCCGACTTTCTTGCTCACGAGAAAGTATGCCGAGTAGAACCCCCTGGCTAAGCAGAGGGTCTTACTGGGTTGATTGCGTCCTTGGTCAAAAGGACGGACAACTCTTGGCCCAGAGGTAGGGCCCCTGCCGGATCGCTGACGACTGTCAATTAGACCCAGCCGAAGGCTAGGGGCCGGAGCTGCGGTCCGTACCCCTGGGTTAAGGTGAAAACCACCCAAGGGACGGAAGTACAGACTGCCCAGAAACTGAGCTGCTGCTGGGAAAGCAGCCGCCGACCACCCCCGGGATTTCAGAGCCCAGCCCCCCGGACCCTGGAGCCTCTTGGGGGGTTCCGGTCGGGTTCCGGTCAGGCTCTGGGGCACGAGGCCGCCTGGAAGGCGGGCGACATGGGGCACGAAAGTCATTGGGAGGCGGTTGAGTGGGCCGCTAAGACCTCTGCAGACCACCCCTGTAATCCAGCGGCTGAGTGCGGCTGCTAGAGCGGCCCCTGGGCCTGCTGGGAGCGGGCACAGGTCTGCGAGGACCCGAGTGCTGCTGCCTGGTCTGCCTAGCTTGGGCGGCACACTCCAGTGCCTCCGAGGGCAGCTGATCTAAACAGCTCCCCTGGCTCGACTGGTACGCGACGGAGGACTCTCCGTCAACCGGAAGGGGTGCGTCAGCCGAAGGAGGGGCGCCAACTGAAGGAGGGGCGCCCACCGAAGGAGAGGGGGGGGGGGTTAGCAGCCCCTACACCGGGCCCAGGATGAAGGGCCAAGAGGCGACTTCATCATGCCCCTATCGGCAGCTAGCCGATCCACTTTAGAGGACAGCCTATTTCTAGTCCTTCTATTGGGGGGAGCACACATAGCCATCGCTCCCTCAAGTCGCCGGGAACGGCCGAATTGATCTGGAGGAGTACGTGACGAGGAGAGGTGACTGTTGGCTGCGGCCAGACGTTCCACCTCAGTGATTCGAGCCACTCTGAGCACCCGAGGCATGCAGCTACAGCTCATGCAGGCGTTTACCGTGAGAACCTCCCTCAGATGCTCGAATTTCGTCCCCACTGACCGCCAGAAGCGGCCGAGGCAGGAGGGGCAGCGGTCGTGGCCGTCCTCGGGCTCAAGAGAAACCCTACAGGCGCTACATGAATGAACCATTCTGTAGGTAGCCAGATGCAGTGTAGCCGGGAGCGCGTGCGGGAACACGCCTTCACCAGCTACCTGCTTAATGGAAAGAGTAGAGCGTTGCTGCTACTCGCCGAACAGAAAGAGGGATGTAATTACACCCACGTTACGGCAGAGGGAGCGGGAGCGGGATCACTGCCTTCACCTAGCTGGATTAGTAAATAAGGCAGTTTACCAAGAGCGGGGGCGAAAACACTGCCTTCACTGGCTGAGCTAGAGGCGAGTGCCAGATGCAGCGTAACCGGGAGCGGGTGCGGGAACACAGCCTTCACCAGCTACCTGCTTAACGGAACCAGGCAGTTTAGCGTCTACCAGGAGCGGGGGCGAGAACACTGCCTTCACTGGTTAAATTAAGATGAATGCCAGATGCAGCGTAACCGGGAGCGGGTGCGGGAACACAGCCTTCACCAGCTACCTGCTTAACAGAATAAACAAGGCAGTTTAGCGTCTACCAGGAGCGGGGGCGAGAACACTGCCTTCACTGGTTGAGTTAGAGACGAATGCCAGATGCAGCATAACCGGGAGCGGGTGCGGGAACACAGCCTTCACCAGCTACCTGCTTAACAGAAAAACAAGGCAGTTTGGCGTCTACCAGGAGCGGGGGCAAGAACTGCCTTCACTGGTTGAGTTAGAGACGAATGCCAGATGCAGTGTAACCGGGAGCGGGTGCGGGAACTCAGCCTTCACCAGCTACCTGCTTAACAGAAAAACAAGGCAGTTTGGCGTCTACCAGGAGCGGAGGCGAGAACTGCCTTCACTGGTTGAGTTAGAGACGAATGCCAGATGCAGTGTAACCGGGAGCGGGTGCGGGAACACAGCCTTCACCGGCTACCTGCTTAACGGAGAAACAAGGCAGTTCCGCGTCTACCAGGAGCGGGGGCGAGAACACTGCCTTCACTGGTCGAGTTAGAGACGAATGCCAGATGCAGCGTAACCGGGAGCGGGTGCGGGAACACAGCCTTCACCAGCTACCTGCTTAACAGAAAAAACAAGGCGGTTTGGCGTCTACCAGGAGCGGGGGCGAGAACTGCCTTCACTGGTTGAGTTAGAGACGAATGCCAGATGCAGTGTAACCGGGAGCGGGTGCGGGAACACAGCCTTCACCGGCTACCTGCTTAACGGAAAAACGAGGCCGTTTGGCGTCTACCAGGAGCGGGGGCGAGAACTGCCTTCACTGGTTAAGTTAGAGTCGAACGCCAGACGCAGTGTAACCGGGAGCGGGAACACAGCCTTCACCGGCTACCTGCTGAACGGGAAGAGTAGAGCGGTGCTACTACTCGCCGAACAGAAAAAGGGATGTAGCTACATCCGCATTACCGGTAGAGGGAGCGGGAGCGAGAGCACTGCCTTCACCTAGCTGGGTAAAATAAAGAAGCTAACAGTATACGCAAGACGTTAGCCGAGCGGCTGCTGCTAACGATCAAGCGAGATCAAGTCAAATAACACACATGTTTAAGACCAGATAACTAGCTTCTAAAGAATAGAATAGCACAGAGCCGTAGTTACAGCAGTAACCATGGCCAGGGCTCACACGGCATCTAACCGTAGTTACAGTAGTAACTATGGCCAGTACTTACACGGCTTAGCACCGTCGTTACAGTCGTAACTCTGGCCAGTACTTGCACGGCTTGGATACTTACACAGCATAGAGCCGTAGTTACAGTAGTAACTCTGGCCAGTACTTGCACGGCTTGGAACCGTAGTTACAGTAGTAACTATGGCCAGTACTTACATGGTTTAGAACCGTAGTTACAGTAGTAACTATGGCCATTACACGGCATAGAGCCGTAGTTACGGTATTGCCTATGGCCAGTACGTGCACGGTTTAGAACCGTAGTTACAGTAGTAACTATGGCCAGTACTTACACGGCATAGAGCCGTAGTTACGGTATTGCCTATGGCCAGTACGTGCACGGCTTGGAACCGTAGTTACAGTAGTAACTATGGCCAGTACTTACGGCTTAACCCCGTAGTTACAGTATTAACTATGGCCAGTACTTACACAGCTTGGAACCGTAGTTACAGTAATAATTATGGCCAGTACTTACGGCTTAGAACCTTAGTTACAATAGTAACTGTGGCCGGTGCCTAAAAGTATCAGCCAACGGCTGCCCACTAGACAATATAATATTGGGAGGATGAAATCCTCCTTAATGGCCATACATGCAGAGCACACGGCACACACAGTGAAGATTGTTCTCTGCATATCGTCCTAGTGCTAGGAGTCTAGTACTAGGAGCAGTAAATACCACGATATAGCGCTACTGCAACCATACCATGCGTTTACCGGGAGCAGCAGCGAGAGCACTGCCCTCACCGGCTGAGTTAAATAATGAAGCTTAACCGTACATGCAAGGTGTTAGCCAAGCGGCTGCTGCTAACAATCAAGCAACCAAGTCAGAACACAATGTTAAGACCAGATAATTAGCTTCTAAGAAAGAGAACAGCCCGCATAGAACCGTGTCTGGTTACAGTAGTAACCGCACATGCCGAGCACACAGCACCCGCCGTGAAGATGTTCTCTGCATATCATCCTAGTGCTAGGAGTCTAGTACTAGGAGCAGTAACACAACGAACTAGCGCTACTCATCTAATGGTTAATCTCAATACACACACATTTTCCGTGCTTTCCAATAGTTTAAAATAGTTTTATTCCACTGTTTAATAACCTGTTCAATACAAACATGCCACTTTTAAAAATGAAATAAAATGTCTGTGAACTGATATTTGTTTAGTGAGCTTATTATAGGATGTTCCCATTTTTTGGGGATGTTCCCTTTGATTGTAAAATGTCAATGAAGATGTCAGACTTAGTATATTTGTTAATAATTACATACAACACATGGAATTTGTGTGTGTGTTCCAAGTGAATCTGCGGCCCCCTGGTGGTCAGTACATCAATGATGTGGCCCCCACCACCATCAAAGTTGCCCATCTCTGGTCTAAGCCAATCACATCGCTAGCTTCCCTTGACGTCACACAGATCTCGCGAGCAGTTGCGATATTTTGCGAGACTTCGTGAGTTCAGTAATGGCCGCCATATCAGAAGCCGACACGATGTTTTTCGTCTTTTCTCAGCGCACATTTCTCGATATATGGAAGGTTTTAGATGGTTTAGAACAAAAAGGAGAATATATGTAGTGCTAGTTTTTTTGCGAGTCCAAGTACCGGTTCCCGACGTTCCGGTTTTAACCGGACTTGAACCGAAACTTTTTACAAGTCCAGTACCGGTTCGGCGTACCGGTACGCAGCACTAATGATGAAGTGTTTAGTGCAGGAGTGTCCAAACTACGGACCATTTTGAATTGGCCCTCAGCAAATTCCAAAAGTATAATATTAAATAAAATATGGCCCACAAATTAAACAGCTGCTATTGTACTTCTTAAATACATATGTTCAATTATATAACAGTATTCATGTGTTAATAAGCCCAATTTTCAAATAAATTCAGTCAATTAAAGTTGAAAACATGTTCTAACAAATCTTAGTTGATAAGAAAAAAGCCTAATAACTTATTTCCATAACAACCTTGAAATCTACCCTTCCTATTTCCTCTTATTATAATCAATCTGAGGCTTCTGTTTTAAGGAATGAGCTGCCAACACAATAAATGAAATCCTACAGAGAGCTTTTTTCATCAATATCAACCATAATTTACCTACATTTGATTGATGTTTCTAACTTATGAAGCAATATACCTCTCGTGAGCGGCCCAGTCGATATGTTTCTGTATGTGGCCCTCAGTGAAGAAAGTGTGGACACCCCTGTGTATCCATGATGTTCTACTGTGTTTGTGACACATTGCGTTTTGTTCCTTATCCAGGTCAATGTGTTTGGGTTTGGCGCAGACCAGTATGGAAACTGGCACCACTACTGGGAGGAAAACCATTTGGCCGGAGCTTTCCGACACACGGGAGTCCACGACGGAGATTACGAATATAATGTCACCATGCTGCTGGCAGACAAGCACAAAATCCAAATGTTTCACGGCAGATGATACAAAGCCAACACGTGCAGCAACCACGAAACTGGTCAACAGCCGTTCAATGTTTGACTTTTCATCGCCTCACTCACGCTGCAAGAATGTCATTTTCGTGTTTCAAAAGTCACCCTCCGATGAACTTTTCTGGTCCGACCGGTTTCCCTTTCTTTACCCAAGACAATGATTGAGTAATGCTACCTATTGAGATAGAACAGAACTTCACTCTCTGTGTTTCCAGACAACGACAGACCGCCAACAATTCAGAAGTCACACTGCCATTGGTTTGTGTAATTCCTCCGGACAACACAATGGTGGAAATCAACAAGCATGCAAACAAGGACTGCTTTTGTACTATTGTATAGTATAAGTCCTCCAACACAGATTTTTACTATAATACCTCACCTGGGCTGGCTAAAAATAACATTTATTGCATATGAGGGTACAATTACACTGATATATTGGGACATCATTCTCATAAATGACTTGCAGATTAGATTGAAAATGTAGTTTAACACATTACATTATCCAAAGCGACTTACATACTCAATACTGTGGGCAATCCCCACAGGAGCAATTTGGGACACGACATGCTGACTGCAGTGGGCTTTGAACCTGTGACCTCCTGGTCAGAACACCAACACACTAACCCACTGTGTCACATGCCTGTCCATGGGACACTCTGACATTAAGTCCAAAATCAGCCCCTAAGATCGCACTTTTGAGCATATTAAGATATTTACAAATTGTAGCCAGGGTTTTAGAAGTGCTCACGCCTGAGTCCATCGACACCGAGAAAAGTAAGGTTTAAAGTTATTCGAGTCAGTCCAATTTGATTTAGTCATTCATTTGTTTAATATTATTCCCTGTACATATCTCAACATAGAGAAATTGATGTTTCAAAGCCACTTGAAATGTCATTCTGTTAGGGTTAGGGAATACTCTCCTTACCTTTCAGTTGTTCTACACCAGACCATGCAAACTGTAAATGGAAAACTAGAATAACAATTGATTAACTATTTAAATGTGAGCAGGCAATGATTAAAACACATCTTCAGGGGATGATTGTTGGAGTTCTTTGGCCTGCAGTAAATGTCAGAGAAAGAGTTTCTAAAGTGAAGCCATCGATGAGGTTTTTAATCACTCAGTGCTATGAAGAAAAATGATTGAGGTGTCGAGGTGTTGATCTTGGAAATGTGACATATAGCCTATACAGGGGTGCCTTACTATGAAAAATCAATTGTACATTTTTGATATCAATGTGATTCATAAAAAAGTAGGTGTTAAGTGCCTTCTAATGGGAGAATTTAAAGACTTAATGTTCTCCATCAAATTGTACTTTATTGTAATATTAATCAGCAGTTTAACTACATTTGTTTAGTTTATACTATTGTATTTGTCAAGTATCATAGCCTGATACAAACATTAACCATATTGTCAGTAAGTTTGTCTTAAAGTCTTGCACTTTCACAGCTATGTTTTGACGTTGTTAGCTGCAGTCGCTGAACTTGATGTAACTGTGAGAAAGCTTTGTGACGATGTGTTATCAATTTCACCAAAAAATAATCTGTGATCTGAAATGTTTTGTTATTTCAGATGAGTCAGGAATTGAGCTTGCTGGTGCTTATATGGTATGATTTGCTCCATGTGCCTTAAAACATAATGGGACGTTTTCCTGATCAATGTCTTCATTATCTTTCTTTTGCTCTCTCCGGGTATAACAGACTGATAAACACATCGTTTGTTTAAATTCAAATATGTCAGCCACCATGCAGACAACAGTACATATTTTTCTAAGAAGGGATACTGCCCCCTAGTGGACAACAACATGTGTTTGCATAAACATCCCTTTATTGGTGCAATTTTACACTGATGTAGTATTGACTCTTTTAAATCTGAATTTAAACACATCTATATCCGTCACACTTCTTATTTTCATCCAGTTGAGGTCTTAATTGTTATATAAAACCCATTAAAGTGGCACTTTGTTGATTTGTTTCCATTTTCAAGTCATTGGTACTAACTTGTGTGGGAGGGATGGATGATAAAACAAATTCAGATATTCAGTTTTCTTTACACGAAAACTCAAATGGAGCCTGCTATGCTGAAAAGGGCAAGGAGGTTAATTAAATATAAATAATACAATGTGCAGCTTTAGACATGTTTTTTTAAGGGAAGCAGTACAATACAGAGAAACAGGTCGCATTTCACAAATTTCCCCTCCTCGACTCCTCAAATCCTCGGTCCTCCGGTAGTGACCCGGAAAGGGATTTCAGCGCGTCATGTTGAAGGACATTTAGGCCCAATCCCAAACCACTCCCTCGACCCTACCCCTCCGTGATGGAGTGAACTCCGTCTGTAGCCACACTCGCAGCTCAACGAGGCTCCTCCTGTCAGATGGAGGGAGCAGCAGCAAGCTTTGGGACGGCTTCCCCTCTCTCCGGCAGAAACAGGAAGTGCCGTAACTGTATGTAACAACGGTTTCAAATCAGCATCTCTTTGACAAAAAGTTTAAATGAATAACTCAAATAAAACTCCAAACATCTTTCATTGTGTTTCAAAGCTCTTTTAGTTTTAAACCTGATGTTTATAAGCTTCTTAGTTTTTGCAACGGTCTGTAAATATACACAACTTTATAATAAAATGCACACATTTACCTTTTTCTAGACTAAACACAGGTTTGATCCTAAGTTAAAAACTATGAGGTCATCATGAGGTCGTTAACATCGCAGTTTATCAGTGGATGTTTGCTGGAACTGTTTGTAAACAGCTTGTTTCCTTACGGACACACACAGCGTGACTCCGGTCAGGTAGAGACCGGTCTCAAGTCAGCATCGATGCAGACTCGCTGTTTGAGGGCTTGATAGCCCACTCCCCCTCCACACCGCTCCACACTCGTTGGTTTGGAACAGCCCTCAATATGGTGGACCCTCCGCGTGAACGCGCAAACGGAGGGGTAGGGTGTAGGGGGCGGTTTGGGAATGGGCCCTAATTTCTCTAACCGCCTGCTGCTTCCCCTCCTCTCTCCTCGGTTCCCCTCCTAGGGTGCGTCTCACTTCTCTTATTTTTCATTTCCTCGCTCCTCTGGCTCTGTATCACCGGAAGTTGATTTGTCTGCGCCATCTTGAGTAGCGTCCCAGTGGCCTTATTTTTGCCGGAGGATCGAGGAGCGATAACAGAGGAGCGATAATCGAGGAACTACCAGACCATCCTCCGGTGAAATCCTCAGACTCTCGCCCCGCCCCCTTCCTGTGTATCGCTCACTGATTGGACGATGTAACGCATGCACTATTCTGGCTGCTGTCAGGCATCAGCTGTGCGGACGTTGCTTCACGTGACGCTCCGGAATAAACAACGTCCCATTGCTCTTAAAACTAATTTCCCTGCTTCTCGTGGTTTCCTTGCATCTCTCCTTCCCTGGTGGGAGGGACTAGACGCAGGGAAACGACGCAAGTGAGGGACGCAATCCATTTAACCGAAGTGAGATGCAGCTCTGGGTTGCGGTCGGATAACCCAAAAATCAGCTCCTAACGTCTAACCCTATCGTCTATTCCTTGACCTCTGAGTGAAAGGTCACGGGGTTAAGGGATAGTGGATAGGAGAACTCAAAAGGACTTAGGAGAAGAGACTGCGGTACTTTAGAGAATCTGAATGCACTTTCACTATCCGATGTGTTTATGATGCGCCAGCGGACGTCATTGTGTGCGTCTGCTGCTGTGGGGAAACCATGGAAACCACAGTTTTCTATACAGCGGACTACAACATGGATGTTCAATAAGAACGAGGGACTACTGTGAACTCATCTAGAGACTCTGCACCGTGCTCCGATGCTGCTGCTTTGCTTTATGAACGTGGACAACAGAGAAACATATTCTTCATGACCAAAGCTGGAATTTAAATAAAAAAGGAAAGTGAAACTTATGCTCGTCTCCCTCTCCCTCCGGTCCACATTAATACCAATGATCCCAATACGTATGATTGTATGAAAATATCTTAAAATCAATACAGATGTATTTATTATAAACGTTAGTCCTTAACATCTATCACTGTGTATATCACCATTCAAACATCCTTTAAAAGTTGAACAAACCCCACACAGCTCAGTAAAGACAGTGAGATGTTGACTTTATTTGATAATTTCAGTAAAAACTAACGTTCATATTTCTCTTTTTGATTATAATACTGATGAACGTTCAGAACAAAGCACTTTGGTAACTTACCACCTATGTTTTGAAAAGCTTAATAAGCACTGTAACTTTCATGATATAATTTCTCCGTCATAATCGGTTGTTTCCGTGAACGGCCGACTGTTGTGTGACGGCAAATGCTGCAGCTGCAAGGCATTGTGGGGCAGAATTTTCTCCTCTCCTTTCGGCAAGGGAGGTCCAGTGGTTCCTAAGCTAAAGGAGGTTATAAAGGAAGTTTGAAACCTCCTTTCCTATCATCTAGAGCAGGGGTTCCCAAACGTTGCCATGCCAAGGACCCCCATATAGCATTATCGTCTGGCGGGGACCCCCCTGTTGCAATTTTTTTTTTTTAATGATGTGTACATTATGATGGAAAATATGACATCATACAGCTAAATACATTTTCTTATTATTTATTTGTATTAACTTCTTAAGGCCTGAGCCTGTTTTTCAGGTTTCAGGCTCGAAAATGCCACTAACACAACAAAGACTATATCTTCACTTCTAAAAAGGGGTAAATTAATAATCCTTTATCTCAAAGCAAGGTTACATCTGTGAGTTGGATGTAGAAGTGTCAGAATCAATATAGATGTTTTTATTTTAAAGTAGATTCAGATGGAACATAGTAAAAACATGTAAATTCTAATGTCCGCCTAAAAAAAACCCATTACTTATAGTGAAAACCACCCTTGAATGATGGGTTAGTAGACAAAAAGCTTTAGGAATCCAAACTATAACATATAATAAGTACCCTGTATCAAGATTGATGCAAAACAAGTGAAATTTGACCTTTTTAGAAAGGTTTAGAAAAATAAAGTCCAGGCGGACTCACCTCTGGGTAATTTCGGAACCATCAGTTCCATTTGAACATTTTCACTGTAAAAATCATTTTATTACTTTGAATTATCACTATAGGTATTCATTCCATCCAAATACAACTGTACATACTCTGTTATCCTCTTAGGCCCCACGGACCCGAAATCGCGTCATTTGCAGGAAACAACGTCTAAGGAACCTTCATATTTAATAAACTATGAATATTTTATATCCATATAACGGAAACAAACTAATTTAACTGATCTTTTTCATTTATTTTTCAAAAAAAACACACAATGCTAACAGTGAGCCTCTGAATTAGCCCTGAGCGAAAAATGCTAACCTATTACTGCACCGAAAATCACTCCTAGCTCCCTTATTACCTATCCTAGCTCCACATCCAACACATTGTTTATGATCGTAAAGACACAGAATCTAACGGTGCCACAACACTGAAAGATACAAACTCGTGAGGTTATCAACAAAAACGTACATCAAAACAAGTGGCGCTAATGCGCTAGGCTAACATGGCTCACCTTCCTCTTTGTCTGGTCTAAACTGGTCTTCAATGGCATTAAAACGATAAAAACGATGATGTAGTTAATCCATAGGTTAATATCCAATGTGGCTGTGTCCCCTTTGAAATGTTCTGATAATCTATAAACCTGCAATTCCGTTATCTGCTCGTCGTTTGAACTAGTTCAAAATCGTTTTTTTATATCAGGAATTCAATTGTAACTAGTTATAAATACAAATTGTATTATAACTAGTAACAATTGAATTCCTGATATCAAAAAAGGATTTTGAACTAGTTCAAATTCCGACTCCCATTGAAATGAATGAGAAAAACGAAGCAAATCTCACTAGTTAAAATCGCATTTCTGATATCAAGAATACACATCACAACTAGTTACAATTTAATTTCTGATATCAAGAATACACATCACAACTAGTTACAATTTAATTTCTGATATCAAGAATACACATCACAACTAGTTACAATTTAATTTCTGATATCAAGAATTCACTTTCTAACTAGTTAAAATGTATACATTTTTTATATCAGAAATAAACATTCTTTCTAGTAAGAGTTAATTTGTTGATATCCTTCAGAAATGAATATAGCTAAATCGGCTTAACATACAGTGGCCACCGAAAAAGGGGACGTTTTGGTCACCCATCCGGCTGTGTGTACAGCTAGCACACATGATAACATTAAGACTACAAGCTCACTTGGGGTTGAGGCTTTTTTACACGTTGCTTGACTGCCTGCCCAAATATCTGATCTAGACATAGTAACGTGTGTTGGGGAAAATAATTATTTAAAGTTATTTAATAATTGTGACATTTATTTTACTTTTCGATGGATGAATGATGCTCAAAGTGAGGGGCCAAATAAGACAACTGAGGGGGCAATGCCCCCTTGTGGCGCCGGGCCCATCAGCAGAGGTAAATGTTTTCCCTTCTCGTCACAGTTAGACGCTCAAAGCATGACTTTAATTCATATATTTGACAAAGGTGTTATTTACTTTATTGTTTTTACAGTTTTAGCAGTTGAACATAACAATGAGAAAGGGAGAGGCGCCATGAGTTGCTCTGAACGAACACTTTTACAGTGTATTGTATTTCAACCCTGTGTTGCAAAAA
This sequence comes from Pseudochaenichthys georgianus, assembly GCF_902827115.2. Lineage (NCBI taxonomy): Eukaryota > Metazoa > Chordata > Actinopteri > Perciformes > Channichthyidae > Pseudochaenichthys > Pseudochaenichthys georgianus. The sequence continues at coordinate 31,269,256 of NC_047513.1, read as the reverse complement.
CAAATTCCCCTCAGATGAATATCTGTTACACAATGACTTTGTTAGTCAGATTCCTTTGGACCACTAAGACGAAGACAACCCTGTTTAACGACGAGAAAGAGGAAATACCTCCTGGGAAAATACCTTTCCCATGATGAATGATAATGAGATCATCCCTGTACACAAAAGACTGCACTGTAAATCGTGATAAGTTCACTTTACTTAGAAAAGTTCAGGAAACCGATTGCCTCAACATTTCCATGTAAAGTTAATCATTAATTTTATGTTGTTTCATGTTAAAAGTACTGAGTTCAGGCAACTTATATCATTACAGTAAACTTGGAGTAGACCCAACTCAAGATCATTCATTAGGATGACTATAAAAAGTTGGTTTAGAAAACTTAAATATCTGAGTTATGTTAAATTAGCACAACTCATAATAAAAAGTTAACCTTACTTGTCAAAGCAGAGGCCTGTACGACGAAGCTGGTTCAACCTAACCTGGATATGTTTGAGTTAGCCGGTTGGCCTAATCCAAAACATACGCGCTCTCGCTAAGCGGTCCTACGACGCGGGTTATCAAGTGGATCGCACAAGCCAGCCGTGTCCTATCTAGTTAGGTGCGCGTTCACATGAAAGAGGTGGTATCTGGAGCATTCGACCAATCACAAACATGGACAAGCGTACTGACAGCGCAGCGTCATACTTCCTGAATGAAAAGTCAACTATAATATTAGACATATGAAGACGTTAAACTTTAAACATCCATGACTTAAACACTTGATCAGGATCAAAGCCACAGAGCTGCACCTGCAAGGTGAATACAGCTGGTAACAGAACACGTGTTTGAATGCGTACATTAACAGGTTTATGATATCACTGCCCCGTCTAAGACACGATCTGACTTTAATTACATTTAACTCTAGTGTTTCGTCAACTTAATGTGTTGCTTAAAATAATACTTCTGCATACAGTCTGTGACGCTGTGAGTGTTGCACGGCCAGATACGGCTCAGCTGACTCAGATAAGGAGATATATGATACATTATGAAGTGATATGCCGCGGACTGTACTTAATGTACTCTGATCCGGTTACTGATGTTGTGGCAGATATTTAAGTAAGCTTTCTTAACGCTAATGTTATTATAGTCAGATTGCTCTGAAGATGGAGGTGATATTCTATTAATGTTCACGTTCACACAGTCGCTGATTTTTGCCGGCCGTCTTTCCTGCAACGGCAGCTTTTCTGTATTTCCTTTCTCCTGTGATATGACTTGATCGCTTTAAACTCCGCACACTGAGCTCTGATTGGTCAGCAGGCGGTGCTTTCACTGAGTTGAGCTCTTAGCCTGCAACCTAACCTGGTCCGGAGCAGGTTAGGCGCACAGCATAAGTTACCATGGAGATCTAACCTACTAAAAAGAGAACCAGCTTCGTAGGACTGGAAACCTCGAGTTTTACCTGAAGTTAGCCGGCTAAGCGAAAATCCTGCTTCGTAGTATTCCCCCCAGGTCACTTTACTAGGGTGATATCAGGAAACCGATTGCCTCAACATTTTCAAGTAAGCTGAACATAAAATGTTAAGCTGTTGTAACAAACAAGACATTTCAATGGACTTCTGTGCTTTCATCAGAAAAATGTACACATTGTACACAAAAACAATCTGAGTCCCTCTGTGTAACGCGGCCTTTGAAAAATAATAACAAAGAAAAATCACTTTTCCAAAAGAGAAAAGGTCCCAGTGGTATGGCAAGCCGATTTAGCTTTTATTCATTTCTGAAGGATATCAACAAATCAATTCTTACTAGTTAGAAAGTGAATTCTTGATATCAGAAATAAACATTCTTTCTAGTAAGAGTTAATTTGTTGATATCCTTCAGAAATGAATATAGCTAAATCGGCTTAACATACAGTGGCCACCGAAAAAGGGGACGTTTTGGTCACCCATCCGGCTGTGTGTACAGCTAGCACACATGATAACATTAAGACTACAAGCTCACTTGGGGTTGAGGCTTTTTTACACGTTGCTTGACTGCCTGACCAAATATCTGAACTAGACATAGTAACGTGTGTTGGGGAAAATAATTATTTAAAGTTATTTAATAATTGTGACATTTATTTTACTTTTCGATGGATGAATGATGCTCAAAGTGAGGGGCCAAATAAGACAACTGAGGGGGCAACGCCCCCTTTTGCCCCCTTGTGGCGCCGGGCCCATCAGCAGAGGTAAATGTTTTCCCTTCTCGTCACAGTTAGACGCTCAAAGCATAACTTTAATTCATATATTTGACAACGGTGTTATTTACTTTATTGTTTTTACAGTTTTAGCAGTTGAACATAACAGTGAGAAAGGGAGAGGCGCCATGAGTTGCTCTGAACGAACACTGTTACGGTGTATTGTATTTCAACCCTGTGTTGTAAAAACAAATTCCCCTCAGATGAATATCTGTTACACAATGACTTTGTTAGTCAGATTCCTTTGGACCACTAAGACGAAGACAAACCTGTTTAACGACGAGAAAGAGGTGCAAAGCTCCTGGGTGTCCTGGGTGTGGACAGATGTAAAAAAAACAAGTATTATACTATGTTATAATGTTCTGTTCAGACTCAGGGTCAGATTTATCCCACAGGCAGCTTTTTTTGAGTTTTTTCGATAATAAAACCTCGGAAACCTACTACATTGACATTGAGACGAATATTGAATAGGGTTTAAATTAATGTCCCTTATAGGGATGAATGTTTGTCCCACTTTAATTTGTCGACAGAATATTATCTGATTTTCCAGCTCTGAAATTAAATTGGATTATGGATTTTTTGTTTGGATGCGTTAAAAAAACCACTTGGGGTGTTTTACCTTCATTGGTTTTATATTAATCTGAACGTAAAAGCTTTCTGGGCTCAACCTCGAGATGAATACGTTATTTATTGACGCCCACATCAACAAATAAATTGAAACCCAATCACAGTTCAGCATGTGACTTGCAAGTGACATGATGACTTGAAACACTCATGGGCTTTGATATAAATGAAGCTCAGCGCAAGTCCTTTCAGGAAGACTGCACTGTAAATCGTGCAGCCTGTCCTCCTACAAAAAACGACCATATAGGTCGATTGTTCAGCAGCTAAATACGACCCAGAGTCACGTTTTAAAGTGTAGCACCTCTAGTGGTCGTGTAAGAAACAACATGCTCCTGTCGATTGCAAACGCTCCGGAGGGTCGTTTATTCACAAATAACCTGTTACGGTGTATGTTGGAAGCAGGACCCAAATGCAGATATAAACTGAAAAACTCCTTTATTTCAAGGCTAGCGCTAGGGATATAAACAAAGACAAAACAGAACACTCACCGACGAACTAGTCATGACACAAGACGAACCGACATTGAACACTGGGAGACAGGGGAATTTAAACACAGGGTAACTAGACACAGGTGGGAACAATCAGGGGCGGGGCCAACACTGATGAGCACAGGAGACACACAAGGAGTGACAGGTGAAAACAATCAGCCAACTAGACACACCAGGGAAACTAACGACGGGAGGAAAAACACAGGGAAAAGGACCAGACAATATACAAGGAGGAAAATACCCATAACCAGACATACAAAACTACAAACGTGACAAAACAAGAGAATCCTGACAGAACCCCCCCCCTCAAGGGACGGATTCCAGACGTCCCTAAAAAAAAAACACAAAAGTCCAAAACCTCAAGCAGGGTGGGTGGAGGGGGTCCGGAGGAGGGATGCAAAACTAGGGCCACCAGGGTGGGTGGAGGGGGTCTGGAGGACGGACGGCCCGGGGGTAAGGTAGAAGCCGAGAAGGGGGACTCGGGCGGACGGCCCGGGGGCAAGACAGAGTCCAAGGTGGGGGTTATGGAGGGGCGAAGGCCACCGCGGCCGGGAAAGTCAGGGGGCCGGGCTCGAGGGCGAAGGCCGTGACTCTCAGGGGCCAGGGATCGAGGGTGAAGGCCGTGGCTCTCAGGGGACCGGGATCGAGGGTGAAGGCCGTGGCTCTCAGGGGACCGGGATTGAGGGTGAAGACTCCGGCTCTCAGAGGGCCGGGCTCTCAGAGGGCCGGGCTCGAGGGCGAAGACCGGACAGCTCCGGAGGCCGGGCAGGAACCGGTGTCGACCGGACCGGATCCGGAGGCCGGGCAGGAAAGCGCTGATGGGACAGCTCCGGAGACCGGGCAGGACCCGGTGTCGGCCGGACAGAAACCGGAGCCGGTCGGACAGGCTTCGGCAGGATCCCCCACGGAAGTGGACCAGGAGTTGGCAGGAACCCCGGCGAGACAGGTGATGGACATGGGGCTGGCAGGGCCCCCGGTAGAACCTCCAACGGCACGGGATATAGGGTTGGCAGGACCCCCGGCAGGGGAGTAGACGGCGGGACCTCCAACGGGACAGGACATAGGGTTGGCAGGACCCCCGGCAGGGGAGTAGACGGCGGGACCTCCAACGACACAGGACACAGGGTTGGCAGGACCCCCGGCAGAAGAGTAGTCTGCGGGACCTCCAACGGGACAGGACATAGGGTTGGCAGGACCCCCGGCAGGGGAGTAGACGGCGGGACCTCCAACGAGACCGGACCTAGGGTTGGTAGGACCCCCGGCAGGGGAGTGGACGGCGGGACCTCCAACGAGAAAGGAGAAGGAGCTGGCAGGCCCCCCGGCAGGAGAGTAGACGGCGGGACCTCCAACAGGACAGGACATGGAGCTGGCAGGACCCCCGGCAGGAGAGTAGACGGCGGGACCTCCAACGGGACGGGACAAAGGGTTGGCAGGACCCCCGGCAGGAGAGTAGTCGACGGGGCCTCCAACGGGACAGACATACGATTGGCAGGACCTCCGGCAGAGGAGTAGTCGACGGAGTCCCCAACGGGACAGGACCCGGAGTAGGGACCCGAGAGGAGACTCGAGAGGAGACTTGAGAGGGGAACCAAGGGGGAACTCGAGAGGGGACTCGAGAGGGGACTCGATAGGAGACTCGAGAGGCTCTTAGCAGCCGCCTGTGGCATCAAAAAAGCTGAATCCGCTGGGTCCATCTTTGGTCGGTTCGTAATGTTACGGTGTATGTTGGAAGCAGGACCCAAATGCAGATATAAACTGAAAAAACTCCTTTATTTCAAGGCTAGGGATATAAACAAAGACAAAACAGAACACTCACCGACGAACTAGTCATGACACAAGACGAACCGACATTGAACGTGGTGTGGGAACATTCAGGAAGGTTAAAGACCAGGCGAGCCGCTGCATTCTGGATGAGCTGCATAGGTCGGATGGCACATGCAGGTAGACCAGCCAGGAGGGAGCTGCAGTAGTCTAGGTGTGAGATGACGAGAGCCTGGACCAGAACCTGCGTGGCTTTCTGGGTCAGCTGGGGACGCATCCTCCTGATGTTGTAAAGCGTGTATCTGCAGCAGCGGGTTGTAGCAGCGATGTTTGCAGTGAAGGACAGGTTGTTATCTATAAACACATAACGCTATCAAATAATACTTTCTATCAATATATCTATCTTTACCAAATATAACATATTATGGAGATCACAAAAATACACTGTCAATGTTAACCTCTTAAGCCCCAAGCCTGTTTTTCAGGTTTCAGGCTCGAAAATGACATGCCCAAAACAAAGGACTATAACTTAACTTCTAAAAGGGTTATATTAAACATTTATTTTATCAAAGCAAGGTCACATCTGTGAGTTGGATGTAGAAGTGTCAGAATCAATAAAGATGTTTCAGTGTCAAAGTAAATCCAGATGGAACATAGTCAAAAAGTGTAAATTCTTGTCTCCGCCCAAATAAAACCCATTACTTATAGTGAAAACCACCCTTGACTGATGGGTTAGTAGCCTAAAAGCTTTAGGAATCCAAAGTATAACATATAATAAGTACCCTGTATCAAGATTGAGGCAAAACAAGTGAGAATTTACCTTTTTAGAGAGGTTTAGCAAAAAAAGGTCCAAGCGGACTAAGCTTTGGGCACATTTGGGTACATTTGGTTCCATCAGTGCCATTTAACCTTTTTCAGGTACCAGACTGTAAAAATCATTGTATAACATTTAATTATCACTATAGGTATTCATTCCATAAAAAAATAAAAAATTATTATTGTAAAAAAAAAATATATATATATGAGTGTGTGTGTGTCTGTGCGGTGTGTGTGTGTGGGAAGTTCCCTCTTTGCATGAGATGCATGTTACTTGCACAATAAAAATTAGGAAACTTAGGAAACATTTGACTTCAACTGGAGCAGATTTATTTAAAAAAAATTAGCAACACACAATACCAGAAGCATTTTTTGGGTAAAAAAAATAAAATGTATACAAACCCTGAATGTTACAGTATTACTCCAGTAAGTACTAATAAAGGGCTGGCTTATCTATAGCCAGTTGAGTAGCACTTGAAATACTTGGCTCTATGAAACCTGATGTACTTATATGATTCTGTTTTCTTCAAGGTTGTGTCTTCCTGGTCGAATGTACTTATTGTGAGTCGCTTTGGATAAAAGCGTCAGCTAAATGCAATGTAATGTAATGTGGACAGTCCCCATCGATGAACTGTCACAAAAACAGTAAATGGAGCAGCTTTAGCCGACATGGCTAATTTCCAGCTGTTGTCCCCGGCCAGATGGTAATAGACACCCTTAAAATTACAATATATCAACAGCATTAGTTATAAGAAAATATATAAAATAAAATAAAAAGGAGGAAAGAGGATAAAAGAGAACAATAAACAACACACGTTACTATACATGTCACCACATATAGCACATCACAATCACATCACAGAAACGAGGTGTTATGTTATGTATTGTAATTATTCTGTAATGTGCTCTTAATGTCTTTGTAAAGCACTTTGACTTGCCTTGTGTTGAAAGGTGCTATATAAATAAACGTGTGTGAAACTGTGATTGTTAACTGCTGTACAATTAAAGATAAACTATTTGTAATGCCTCTCTGCTCACTAAATCCCCATTGCTATAAGATTATTTGATTTGTAAAGAATAGTAAACACTTTAAAATCATAAGTTTAATTTAATCTCACTTGTACAAATAATAATTCAAAAGAGTATTTGCAGAAGTAGGAATAGTCTACACAACTAACCGACCTTTACTGTCACAACACTGGGTGCTCAGATCTACCCACTTCACTAATGGGATGCAGCCAAAACACACCCATAGTTTTGGGTGCGTTTCTTGTTTTCACAGTTCATTTCCTTCTTTAGCAGCCTGGGGAGAGAAACTGCGCTCCTGTATTACAATGGAATATCTGTTAAGGTAAGAGTGACAAATATGTGGACCTATGTTAACTGTTGGTGTGTTTGTCTTTAACATATTTGTTCTTGTCATTAATCTTTGTCCTTTATGATGTTGTTAATGGAGCTGCTATGATAAAAGATAACCTTTAGACTTGATCTTACAATAAAGCATCATGGTATAGTAGGCCTATAGTTGTTTTGAGAATGGTTAACTTGACTTAAGACATTTACCAGCCTTTACCTTCAAAATGTTTAGTTTTGCATTTCATTGTATTCATTCGCTTTTAAAGTAAAGTACATATGTCACCAGACGGGTCTGTGTCCAATTATATGAATTATTTTCAGAACCCAAACCTGCTTGGTACACAGTGTGATCAAGTCACAGGAGATATATCTTTTAACAGCACAGTAATGATTTATTTGATTGATGTATATACTGCATTGTCTTGTTTATGTTTCTTATGCTGGTGTTATATATTGTGTATCTTGTTTTTATGTGTTTGTATGGCGACCTTGAGAGCCTTGAAAGGCGCTTATATAAAATAAATGAATTATTATTATTATTATAGTAACAATAGGTTGCTGCTGAGGGTACCGAGATGGCACAGTGCCAGCCAGCTGTTTGTTAACTTGGGGGTACCTACTTGTCAAGCACTTTTAAGAAAGTTAATGTACAGATTCATGTGTCGCCTGGAAGACTCGGACAATAATGTTATCTCGATTTTAATTAACCCTCTGAAGAGTTCTACCCGGTTGTAGGAGCCAATTGACTGTGGGTATAAAGGTAGGAACCTATGTGTGTTGGTGAGAGGTTCCGCCGGAAGGCCATACAGTTTTTGACCACACACACACACACACACACACACACACACACACACACACACACACACACACGGAGAACACACACGGAGAACACACAAACACGGGATTACAAGCAAAGGAACGGTATTGTGTAAACGGTAATATCGTGTGGTGAACATGAAAAGAAGCAAATAAATGGACTGTTTCAAACTGGAAACTTGGTTTCTAACATTTATTCAGCAGCAAACTTGTGTGCGTCAATTACACCCACCAAGCGGATCCTCAGAGGCTTAAAGCGTTGGCTTAGCCTCTACAAATAGTCAAAAACTTGCCTTTTTTGGAGTAACACAAGAGGACATTTTTTCGTTGCGTTTATGGAACGCTGAGAGCGGCTGCTCACCTTCTACCGGACGCCGAGAGGAGGAAAACAACACGCCGGCTGCACAGCTGTTAGCAGCCACCTGACGCCGAGAGGAGGACGGCTACAACTCGTTTGCTCATCTGCTGCACAGGAAGGCGACAGGAGCAACGCGCTGAATGGTGCCGGGAAGCTTTTCGCCGCTTGGCACGGAACTACGTTCATCTGAGGAGGTATGTGTAGCGCGCTACAACCGGTTTAAATGGCCATAGGAATTAAATTGTGTGCACACATAAGGGGCGTAATTCCAATGCATTGGTTGTGAAAAGGATGAACAATAAGCGCTTGTATTGTACTGATTGATTTGTGACAATCCGTTTGACTTTAAGACATTCAAATATGGAGGAGCGCTCTGCGGACATACCAGCAGCTGACAGCGCGTCAGATTACGCGCTGCCAGCAGCTGGCAAGCTGGATAGCGTGGCCGGCTGTAGTGATGCGCAAAGCACTAAGCGGGTAGTTAAACTCTCTGCCAAAGCACTTGCGGAAAAACTTGAGAGGTTGCAAAATGGCAGAAAGGCTAAGCTAAATAAAGCTAGCAAATTAAGAACAAGTATAAAATATTTGATGTTAAGTGCTGAACATGCTAAGGTTCAAAATGCTCTTGATGGTTATATTGAATTGTGTGTTGAAGCCAGGTATATGCATGACACTTTAATGGGTGTATTGCCACATGATGAAAGAGAAAGACATGAAACATGGTTTAAAGCCAAAATGATGTTCAATGATGAATTTATTGTCCAAATCAAGGTTG